>NC_069131.1:16663596-16746096 GCF_026914265.1 Mya arenaria | reverse complement strand
GCCAATATTCCATGAAGTCGACATTCAGTTAAACAATGAAGAAAGACATGCAAACGTGGCTTTTTTGAGATACCCGACCAGTATTTTTCATTATTTTTAGAGCTCACAACATACCCTCCCGATGACGGTAATCTTATAATCAGTTTGGCGTGGCCGTATTCCTGTGTCACGATATCAAGTTGATTAATAAATCATTCATGCTACTTGTACCATATGGATAGAGTTTTCGCTGCTTCCATTTATGCATAAATTATGATATACGAACCAGTTAAACCGAGCAAAACCTACATTACGATAAACTCGAGCGCTATTCCATTATACAGAGGTCATTTATTTGACATTTTTTCGGACAATATGATAAAAACAGTTACTCATTACCCTCGTGTCTTAAAGAATACATAACTCGTCTTTAACGCTCGTGTAAAATTGATGTTACTTTGATGATTGGAAACTTGTTACTTGAATATAAGAAATATATGATATATACACAACAACTTGAAACTAGCGTAAGGAAATCACGTATTGCCTGTAAAGGCCTAACATATATACATCCTATAAGCGTTTATTTTCAGTGGCAGCAATTATCTGATGTTTTATTAAAAGGGGTTGAAATATGTTATATGAAGATTTTAAATAATAGTTTATCTTTATGATATTCAAAATGAGCCATTTTTCTTTATTTATTTATCAAAATATATTTAAATAGGTATTTTGGCTAATTGAACTAAGCTACTTAAGCCTGTTAATCTTAAGAAGTTTCGAGAAACGGCAGTAAATTATTAGTTAATCATAGAACGGACACAAGGTGAACATCATGATTTGATTAAAAACAATTGTGAACAATAATTTAGTTTGATTCGTTTTCAAACATGATAACTGCAAAAAGAAATGATTTGCAGATCGACACAAAAATGTCTTTATAAAGGAAATCTAAATGTTAGCAGAATATATTTAGTTATCATAGCCAGTTTTAGTTTAGATCTTATTATTATTCAGCCAGTTTTAGTTTAGATCTTTTCATTATTCAGCCAGTTTTAGTTTAGATCTTTTCATTATTCATCCAGTTTCAGTTTAGATCTTTTCATTATTCAGCCAGTTTCAGTTTAGATCTTTTCATCATTTAGCCAGTTTCAGTTTAGATCTTTTCATTATTCAGCCAGTTTCAGTTTAGATCTTTTCATTATTCAGCCAGTTTCAGTTTAGATCTTTTCATCATTTAGCCAGTTTTAGTTTAGATCTTTTCATTATTCAGCCAGTTTCAGTTTAGATCTTTTCATCATTGAGCCAGTTTCAGTTTAGATCTTTTCATCATTCAGCCAGTTTTAGTTTACATCTTTTCTTCATTCAAATATATCAAGCAATTGTGAGAATGTCACCTACCTTTTACGTTTACGTTGAACTCAACCGACCATCTATCGCAAAAGTTAAGTTGAAAGGGCGTCACAAGTTTCACGGCAGAACGGTTCTCTATCTCCACCTGCAGCTGCCCCACGTCCTCTTCAGGCTTTATTTTACAGCGCGATAACTCACAGTTCACAGAACGTCCCGACTGTATCACAATACTAACGAGACGTCTGAACACTCCTGCTGCAATGGTAGTACAATCTAATGTTATGCGTGTTGTATAGTCAGATGAGACGGGCTGTAGAGCAACCAACTGAAGAGCGGACTGGTTCTCCATCCCCACCTGCAGCTGTCTCACGTCCTCTTCAGGCTCTATTGTACAGCACGATAACTCACAGTTCACAGAATGTCCCGACTGTATCACAATACTAACGAGACGTCTGAACGCTCCTGCTGCAATGGTAGTATTATCTAATTTTATGTGTGTTGTACAATCAGATGAGAAGGGCTGTTGAGCAACCAATTGAAGAGTGGACTGGTTCTCCATCCCCACCTGCAGCTGTTTCACAATACTACCGAGACGTCTGAACGCTCCTGCTGACATGGTCGTATCATCTGGCTGTAGAGCAACAAACTGAATAGAGGATTGGTTCTCCGTCCCCACCTGCCTCACGTCTTCTCCATGCTCTATTGTACACCCCGATAACAAAAAGCCCACAGCATGTCCCGACTGTATCACAATACTAACGAGACGTCTGAACGCTCCTGCTGATATGATCATGTTACCCAATACAACATCCGTAAGGGTAGAAGGCGTCCCGTCCTGAAATGTCATGTTAACAATGTAAGTACATATCTAAGTAACAAATACGTTAGTTCGTTTGTCGTTCGAGTAAATGACGAAATAAAATTGCAATATTTGATAGATAAAAAAGACCAGGCTTTCTCAGATACGAAAGGGCACACACGTTTCTAGGGAAAAGCAATACACGTTGTATACAATTATTTAGCTGTTAAAACGTTACAAGAGTCACCTGCACACAATATTTGAATTCACGCATCGATGAATAATATGATTGCCAGAACGATAATATGAATAGGCCAACTAAAGGTATTAAATGTGTTTCATTTGTTAACAGTAATCATAAACACACCTATTTACTTTGCCGTTTTATAAAAAAAGTTGTTTTTTTCACAAATGGTAATGAACGTGAAGTAGCTGGCCTAGCGGCGTGAAGTTAGCGGCCTAGCGACGTGAAGTTAGCGGTCTAGCGGCGTAAAGTTAGCGGTATAGCGGCCTGGCGGCGTGAAGTTAGCGGCCCGGCGGCCTAGCGGCGTAAAGTTTGCGGCCTAGCGGCGTGAAGTTAGCGGCCTTGAGGCGAGAAGTTAGCGGCATAGCGGTCTGGCGGCCTAGCGGCGTAAACTTGGCGGCCTAGCGACCTAGCGGCGTGAAGTTAGCGGACTGGAGGCCTAGCGGCGTAAAGTTCGCGGCTTGGCAGCCTAAAGCCTAGCAGCGTGAACTTGACGGCCTAGCGGCCCAAATTGTTGTTCTCTATTTCGAAGGAATAGTTCGTGCAATTTCTTGGAAAACAATGGTAAATCAATGTTTTTATTCATACATTAACATAGCGGCCTTAAATTGTTTTCTATTTCAGAGCATGTTTGTTGATAATTTTACTGTTTTAAGGCAAAAGTTATCAATCTGAAGCGATTTTCAACATTTTTTTTTTGTAAAAGGTCGATCAAGCACTTAAGCGACGTAGCGGCCT
Organism: Mya arenaria; assembly: GCF_026914265.1. NCBI lineage: Eukaryota > Metazoa > Mollusca > Bivalvia > Myida > Myidae > Mya > Mya arenaria. Next base: position 16,742,983 of record NC_069131.1, on the reverse strand, counting down.
AAAATGACATCCTATTTCAAAGCATGCATACATGCCTTTTCTTCTAAAACAATGATATATTTACTGCTTTTATGCACAATGGTTCACTCTGACGCGATTATCAACATCTTATTTTCAAAAAAGTCGATCAAGCAGTCAGCTATTTCAAAGCATATACACATGCCTGTTCTTATTAAACAATATTTACACCTCAACTTCCATTCCTTAAATGAACTTCCTTTCGGCAATTGCGTTCATCAATCGATGAGCGCAACATCTTCGGATATGTTCGGATCGTAATTCATTGCATAACAGTATACATGAAAGCTATTGATCTTGTTATTGGTTGTATTGTGTCTGCAGGTCCCGTAAAATATAGATCAACATTTTTAAAAGTGTTAGTTTATTATATTTTAAATATATTGGTACAAGAAGTGTTTCAATTTTACGTTTTAAAGTGATTTCAAGTAGTTGATCTTTTCCCGCGTTATTGTGACGTCATTTGAAAAAATGTTTCCGGCTATAGTCGGGTCGTTCTATTTACCGAATGAGTAAGAACGGGTTACTGAAAGGTTTTCTTAAATGAAATGAAGTATTTTTTTAACAATTCTTGAATGAAATAATGAACTATTGGTGTAAATATAAGGAATGAATTGCGGGGTTGATGTCATTATCGGGGTTATGAACGCAATTGGGTTGGTCAAAGTACGCGTGGAGTCCTTCGGACTCCACACACATTGACCAACCCAATTGCGTTCATGCCCCGATAATGACATCAACCCCGCAATTCATTCCTTAAATGATATTTATTCTGTTTTTATGCACAAATTATCAATTTGAAGTGATTTTCAACATGTTTTCAAAAAGGTCGATCAAGCACTTCAGCGGAATAGCGGCGTGAAGTTAGCAGCCTAGCGGCCTAAAATGGTTTCCTATTTCAAAGCACATATACATGTTTTTTCTTCTTAACAAATAATACATTTATGTTTTCTATTCACAAATCAACATCCTTTAGCGAATATCTGCATTTTCTCCAAAACTTGTCCACGTGCTTTAAAATAGAAATAAAGTTTAGGCCGCTAGGCCGCTTACTTCACGCCGCTAGGCCGCAAACTTCACTTACATCATATGGTATGAATCCCAGCACAATGAAACAAAGAACTTTCATAAATAACAGAAATCATATATTTTGATTAAAAATCAAAGATTACGAAATTAATACTTTTTAAAATCATGAAAATAACACCCTCATGTATGACGCAAACCGCATAGATACAACTTCCCTGAGAGCTGTCCGAAAGAAATCAAACGACCTTTCAGAGACTCACGGAGACAATTATTCAAAGGCAAGGCCAAAAGCATATACATATAAAACAAGGATTAAATTCCACAAACCGCCACAATTAGCAATGTTCAAAGTGCCAGAAAACTTCTATAATATATAACAAAAATACACAATAAAAATCAGGAAAATACGACATTAGACATAAGACATTAAAAATGAAAGTCGCACTGGCACGACATTGAGCACTGGGTATTGAAAAATGAAAGGCCCGCTGGCACAACATTGAATTTTGGACATGATCAAAATAAATGACGTGTCGGCAAAACATTAGACATTGGATATCCAAAATCGAATATCTTAATGGCACGTCATTGGACAGTGGACATATAAAGGTGTCACACAGCTAACGAAAACCCAATTGTTATATGCGCTTAGGCGCATATTAATTTGGATGGTGGTTCCCAAATCGGACGAGAGTGACTTAGCATAAGTTTATACAACTTCTTCACATTCGTTGTACAGTAAAAATAAAAAAAAAAACGTTAAAAATAACTCAGTAAAAATTACATAGAACGCACTTATGACATGTATAATAGAACTTGATACGTCAGAATAAATAAATGACCTGGAATCGTACAGCTTAAACAATACAAGTTAAACTCTGAGAAATATTCGGATGGCATGTAAAACAAAAACATCCTCAGTACATTTACAAAATACAGTGTGATTGTACACTCACTGAAGATAAGGATAGCAGGGGTAGATCCAGGATTCAATGTTAAAGGGTGCGTAACCTTTTGACTTGCGCCCCTCCCTCAGAACCGAAGTGTAATTTGTTTAAATTCATGATTGACAGTTAACATTATCTAGTCCGAAATTGTGCAATTTTTTGCTTACATGTATTTGATTACTTTTTCTCGTACGTGTATATCAAAGTTAAAAGCGAACTTTGAATTTTTAGGTGGGGGGGGCGGTTTCGTAACCCCTCCCCCCCCCCCACACACACACACACTCCGATCCCGATCCGCATGTGTTAACAAAAGCACACCTATAATTCAAAGACTGTGCATAAACTGCAATAATAGACTGCCAGGAAATAAATATTGACCCTTAATATATAGATGATCTGAAATGTGTGTTTATTTTGTATCGAAGTTATTAAACGAGTTCATTTAAAAACGATAAAAACTCAGGAGAGCTTTTTAAATGACGAGTTTAATAAATTTGATACAAAATAATGACGAATTTGAGATTCTAATTATAACATGACTCAATTACGGTTAAAATCTAGGTCAAAGTTTCTTTAATACACATTCTCATGTCCTAGAGCGAAGAATTTACATTGAGTGTTATTAGAATGCCTCATCCGCAGGAAAGAAAATAGTACGACAAAAAAACATTTTATTTACAATAAAAACATAATTCATGTTTCAATTATAAACCGATTTCAAAAGTTTATCTTAAAACAATAAAGAACATATTTCAATCTATTTAAATCAAGCAAATCAATAGTTAGAGCAATGTCATAACTGCGTGACGTCATTAGTAATCACGCGAGTGTGTACATGTCATTTGGCGGTTAAAGTTTAAAAAGGCCGTAAGTCAGCGTCACAGTCACTTTCAGTTGTGCGAAATCGCTTTGTAGCTGTTAGATTACATCACAGGCGATAGTCACATAATCAAATATTTTACAAAATATCTTATTATAGTATATAGCCCATATAGAACATTTAAAAAAGTTTGTTTCAAGCACCTGTGGATTACATTATTGATTTTTGTCGATTGATGGATATGCACAATGAGTTTTACCTCCATTAATTGGACCACCAAATGTGTTGTTAAATCCAAAAGAAAAAGTGAGATTTCATGTGGAATCGGTGACTGTGTGAACTTGAACATGGCTGGCGGACTGTGTGCATAGACTGAGCATTGTACAGACATGTTCACTGGAAAACAGGATGTTGGATATTTCCTTGTGTTGATTTGGATTTATGTGGCTATGGTTGTTTAAAGACGCACTGTTCTTGTGTCCCGATATTTGTATTATCTGGAACATTGTTGTCATTCATGATTCAATTCCTAGACGAGGTATTTTGTGGCCCTATGATCAGGGGGTCTTTTGTTTTGATTCAGCCAAGCCTTCTTCACCATTTGTTTCATCGTGAAGCTGAGTTTGTTGACATCGACAGGATTTCTTTTGAACATTGTACCTGATGTTTGTTTACGATTTTTTGACAGCGCGTATGAATAAATTTTTCTGTGATGCGGTTACCTAATTTGCATAGTTATTACACTAGTTATATATGAAAAATATTGCATGGGGTTATATCACTCCTGCGCCGTAAATTATGTTATAATATGAATTAAGACGACAATACATGCGCCCATGTAAATGCCAAAGGCCGCATCTTCAAACAGTTGAACACTTAATTAATAGTTATACAAGAAATACCAAAAATGATCCTACAAAATCATTTAGATAGTAAGTTTAACAATAATAACACAATTGGAACTGAAATCAGCACCACGAGCTCAAAAAGAACTCGTGATTCAATTAACTTCAAATGTAATCAGCTGTATCAATAAATACCAAAACGTTAATCAACAGCTCGTTTCTTAAATGAAAAAGCAAAGTTATGAACAAAACAACAATAAGTAATTAATACAACAAAACATATATTTAAAAGTCGCAACACATCCACATGTATACAATTAAAGTGTCGGGTTATTGATTCTATTTATGGAAGTAACTGACACAAGTCAATCACAGTTTAAAGAAATTTAAGTTACTTCCCCTACTCCATTAACTGCACTGACTTTGTACCAACGTTTTAATCAATAATCTTTATTTACCTTTTCACTTATCACACGGACTCTAAATGCCAGCTCCACCACTTTACGGTGGTGCAAAGAAAAAGAGCTGTCGACAATTCCTTGGAGGAGCTGTGCCCTATGTTTACATGAACACACATGAGAATGAGTTATATTTGATTTGATAATTTCATTAAACGGACATATTTTTTCTGACAAAATAGTCTTTTACAAGCAGACTTTAAACTTTTGATGAAAAAGAGTGAGAAATAAGAAAAAGTTCATTGGACATTGGAAAATATAAAATCAAAGCGCTGAGAGTGCTGAATGTGGCCATCAATCAATAATTTTCAAATGAAACATCAGAATTTCAAATTTTCTATCAAATGTAAAAATTGACCAAGTCAGACACTGAAAAATGTAAAGAAGCCAACCGGGTCGGTATTCATAATTTTAAAATAATCCCACGTCCACGTTATTCTTTAACATTGTAACATCAGTAAATTATGGTTGCTCATTGGCTGCTATGGATGAAGGTAAATTCTAAAGTAAATATTAGTTGCTAAGAAAGTCACAAGATCGTCAGGAAGTCATTGGTGGCTATGTATGAATGCAGTTGGTACAGAAGACATTGATTGCATGAAAAGCATTCGTTGCTAACGAAGAAAGTGGTTTCTAAGGAAGGTTGCTTAGCCAGTCATTATTTGCAATGGATGTAAGTCATGAGATGCTTAGATCGTCATTGGTTTATAAAGGAAGTCATTGGTTCCTATGAATGAAGGTAGTTGATAAGTAAATCATGGTTGCCCGGGAATGATTGGTTGCTAAAGTAGTCATTGCTTGCTTAGAAAGGCGTTCGTAGATTTGGATGCAGGTTGCTGCTAATGAAGTAAGTGGTTGCTCTGGAAGTCGCTAGTTCCTATGGGGGTCACCGATTGCTAAAGAAGTATGTGGTTGCTAAGTAAGTTAAAGGATACCGCGGGGGTCCTTTGTCGCTAAGGAATTCATTGGTTGTTAAGGAGGTCGCTGGTTACTAAAAAGAAAGTAATTGCTAAGGTTGCAACGGAAATCATTGGATGCTAAGTAAGTGAATGGCTAATAAGGAAGGCATTGGGTGCTAAGGAAGCCACTGGTTGCTAAGTAAGTCATTAGTTTAAATGGACGAAGAAGTTTCTAACCACTACACAGATCTATATTCCAATTATTAAGAATCTGGACCTTGCAGTTTCAGAGAAGATTTTCCAAGATTTTATTATATAAATATACACCTTGAGTCTAGTATTCATTAAACAACTAAAATCACTTTGCAAGTTTAAGTATCTCACTGGTCATACGATATATTAACTTACTGATATTTTAGATACTTTTTTCATTATTGTTACGTAATATGCAATCCGTTGTATATTAAAGGGACTAAGTTTAATGAATATCAGTTCGGGTGTGTGTGTGTGTGTTAAGCTTTGATTTCAGGGGCATTTTTTAAAGGGTAGGGCCACTTCATGTGGCTACATACCAATCTAAGATGATCTTGGCCATGCATTTTCAGCGAAGATTTTCAAAAATATCATTTAAATTAAAGTATATAGGAAATCATGGACACCAGGAGCGAGACCGTTTTTGACCCTAGGGACATAATTTGAACAAGTCTGGTTCATACAAACTTTATATAAATCAAATACCTACAGTCTTGGCCATTTGTTTACACGTAGATTTTCAAAAGTTTTAATGTATAGAAAACCTGGGGAAAAGAAAAGGCTGAGAGTGACCTCCCCTAATGGATACATGCTTGTTTACGTTGTCAAAATGTTTTGAGGGTTTTAAGTAATAATTAGACGTTAAATGTGTTTTTTGTTATAAAAGTTATAAAATGGATATTTTATATACGAGGTAATTTTGTTCTTCATATCAGCTCCGAAAAGTGAAAAAAATGCTTTTTTAGACGTTTGTTGAAACCATTTGATCGAGTCGTTACAACGACAATGTTAAAAACAACTACCATTGATCAATTATTGGTGTAGATAATGCAGTATGACGATTACCTAAGCATCGAATACCCACGTTAAAGAAATTCAAAACTATACTACGGAAAAAAAGCATGCACCGAAATGAATAAAAAAAGAAACAGAGAAAGTGACAGCAGCATTAGTGAATTTGACAACAGCACAAGGAGTGTAAACGAGCAGCAAACAGGAAAGCAAAAGAAAAAGAAAGGAAAAAAGATGCAAATAAGACAGACAAAACAACAGACAAGATAGATGAAATGGGCGAAACAGAGGAAAAAGTAGAGACTCTTACCATCATCGGCATACAAAAGGAGCTGAAAGACTTAAACGAAAAGCTCAACAAAGATGTTAGAACCTTTTTTTTTCATTTTTTATGTTTTCTTATGATAATAACATGTATACATGTTTGTTTGTTGTTTTTTTTGTTTTTTTACGCGCTTTTTATTGTTGTATCATTTGTTTGTTATCACTCGCTCTCAGTACTTACCCTTCATATTATAGTACATTACATGCTATGTAGACACATTAACTTTAACATTAGTGTGAATGACTGATTATTGAAAGAATTATTTTCGTTCACTTAAAAGTCTAAATAATCAAATATAACTACAAAAACAAACAGTTACAGGGTATGAAGAAGAAAAAAATGGATATTAAACACGGTGGAAAATTAATACCTTTAATGGTAAATACTTAATTTTTAAAGAGTAAAATAAGTACAGGAGATGTTTATACACCAAAACCATACCTGGATAAACCCTTATGTCCATCATATAAAACGATTATGGTAAACATGTTTAATTATTTGTAGGATCTAATGGTTACTACAATATACAATCATGACTCTTTTCAATACATATAAAAACCAAATCACATTATGGTTAATCCGTACTATGACCATTCGAAAACTAATTTACTATAGCAACACATATAGCATCACTTAATGTTCGAGGTTTAGGCAATACATCGAAAATGAAACATATATTTGAATGGTTAGAAAATAAAAATGAATAACAATAATATATATGTGCTTCAAGAAGCACACTGCAAAACGTTGTTTAATCAAAAATGGAAACTAGAATGGGGAGGTGACTGTATATTTAGCGGAAACAAAAATAATAGTGAAGGCGTCGCAATATTGCTCAATGGAAAACATAAATTGGAAATATTAAACGTAACTGAATTAATAGTAGGAAGAATCCTAATTGTTGACATCATCTTGAACGATTCTGAGTTAACATTAATTAACGTATACGGTCCCAATAAGGATGACCCACAGTTCTTCAAAAAATTAGAGAACTATATATTAAATAATGATGATAAATCGTACATTATTGGTAGCGATTTCAATACAGTCCTAAATGAAAATATTGATAAAAAATGGAAATACAGGTATACATAAGAGAAATAGAGAAATCATTACTAACTTTATGAGATCATCAAATTTAATTGACGCCTGGCGCCTAAAGCATCCAAACAAATTACAATATACCTGACACTCAAACAGTAAACCGCATATACATTGCAGACTTGACTACTTTTTAATTTCCGAAAACTTGGTCAACTTACTAACAAAAACTGACATAAAACCAAGCTACAGAACCGATCACTCACTTGTTCTTATAGGTTTGAATACAATAAAGGTAAAAATAGGACCTGGATATTTTAAACTAAATAATTCAATCTTAAAAGACGAACAATATAAAGAAAATATAAATAGATGTATTGAAGAAACAGTTAATTTTAATAAAGAATACAATCCAAATGTACTATGGGAATTAATCAAAGGCTCAATTAGAAATGAAACAATCAAATATAGTACTTATCTAAAAAAAAGAATCTTGAAAAAGCAAAGCTTCAAAACGATAAAGAATATCTAGAAACAAAATTAAATACAAACAACACAGATGAACTTGACACAATAACAGAACAAATTATAGCTAAAAAACAAATATTAGACGAATATTTACTTGCCCAAATCACCGGAAATATACTTAGGTCGAAAGCAATTCATGTGGAAAATTATGAAAAAAATACAAAATATTTTGCAAATCTAGAAAAGAAACGCGCAGAAGGAAAATCTATATATAAACTTAACAGTTAAAAATGAAATCATAACTGGAACAGAAAATATACTTCGCGAAGAAGTGAACTTCTTCCAAAGACTTTACGCTGAGAATGGAAATATTAATATAGAACATATGAAGACCTTTTTGACCTAAAGACCTTTAGAAAATCCAAAACTCATACCAAAACCAAATAAATACTTAGAATAATTATCAAATTGGAGACCAATTACATTATTAAACGTAGACTATAAATTTGCAACGAAAGCAATAAATAATCGAATAAAAAAGTGTTACCCTTAATAATAAACCATGTTCAATCTGGGTTTGTCAAAGGTCGCTATATTGAAGAAAACGTTAGATTGATTTTTGATGTCATTGAATATCTAGATGATAAAAATAAACCTGGGCTCTTGTTCTTTGCTGACTTTGCGAAGGCCTTTGACAGCTTAAGCCACAAATACATCTACGAATGTCTAAAATCATTCAATTTTGGACCTGACATTTTGAATTTAACGAAGCTATTTTACAATGACATTCAAAGTTTGATAATTAATAATGGAACTCTTTCACAATCTTTTGGACTAAAGAAAGGCGTTCGACAGGGTTGCCCCTTGTCTGCGACATTGTTTATAATTTGTTTACAACCTCTTTCTAACTATACTGCAAAAAATTCTCAAATTGAAGGGATTGAAATTAATGATAAAACTATTAAACAAAGATTTTTTGCAGACGACTCAACCTTCTTTAATAATGGTAGTAGACAATCATTTGAAACTCTTGTTAAGACACTAGAAATGTTCTCTGATTGTTCAGGCCTAAACCTCAACACCAATAAATCTATAGTTCATAGAGTGAGATCATTGAAAAATACAAATACACACTTCTGCAACACTCAAAACTTTATATGGACTTCTGACACCGCAAATACACTAGGCATGACTTTTACCAACAATAGACAACGAAATATACAAAAGAACATAGAAAACAAAGTGAAAGAATTCAGAATCTGCTTAAAACAGTGACAGCACAGAAAACTCACACTCATGGGAAAAGTTACGGTCGTTAAAACCTTTGCACTTCCGAAACTTATATACCCTTTTGCAGTTCTTCCTAATCCAAGTAAACAAACAATTGACGACATTAAAAAGGCAGTTTTTGAGTTTTTGTGGGACAATAAACCTGATAAGATTAAAAGAAATATAATATGTCAAAACTATGAAAATTGAGGTCTAAAATTAACCGATATAGAACACTTCCTAGGCTCACTAAAACTCTATGGATTAAACGATATCTAGACCCAAATAATAATGGGGATTGGAAAATATTCATGCACGAAAAACTAAAGAAATATGGAAACGATCTTATTTTTTAATCCAATCTAGACCAAAACGATATTAAACACATTTCTCAAGAAAAAAACCTTTTTGAACGACGTATTGAAGTCGTGGGTAAATATTAAAAGTAATCACGATGAAAATAATAAAATTACTATAAGCAAAATGGTGATATGGAATAACAAATTACTTAAACAAAATGGTCGCACCTTATTTTTTATAAAGAATGGTATCAGAAGGGTATTAAGCTATTTGAACACATTTACGATTATAGAGCAAATACCTATTACATGTTTAATGAACTTAGATTTCTGTATGACCTTAATGCACAAGATTTTCTAAAATATCTAACACTTGTTAATTCAATAACAGAATCATTAAAAACAAAACTTATGTCAGAAACGATTAACCAAATACCACAAGATAAATTAACTGATAAATTACTGAAATCGAAACAGACTAATAAATTCCTTTATTCATTCATATTTACAGCAAAGAGATATTTTAAAACCGTCGTCAGAAAGTAAAAGGCGAACATTATTTCCAAGTCTAAATGACGACAAAAAATGGAAGTCAATTAACAGGCAAAAATATATTACTACAATAGACACGTGTCTGCGCAGTTTTCAGTAAATTTTTATTAAGAATAATACCGACAAATAAATATCTTTATAAATGTAAAATAAAATCAATACCTCTATGTGACTTTTTTAGCATAGAAGCAGAAACAATAGAACACGTATTCTGGGACTGCCAGAAGATACAACCTTTATGAGAAGAACTTAACATCTATATAGCTTTGCAATCCATACATATTATGATAACAAAACAAGAAGAATGTGTAGGCATTCAGGGAAATGGAAGATACACAGTCATATGTAATTTCTTAATTGAGTTAATGAAGTTTTATATCTTTTCTATGAAATGTATAAACACTATACCGACTTTTAACTCATACAAACAGTATTTGACATTGAGAAAAAGAATTGAATCGCAAATCGCACTGTTAAACGATATATATGATACCCACGAGAAGAAATGGAAAGTTTTAAACCTCGATCCTTAGATAAAAGTAAATTCAGCACTCTAACATAACGTATAATACGATCATAAATTACTCATTATAACCAGTATGTGATTCAGCAAATTATAACAATAATTGATTATTATTACCTTTCCACCTTTAAATATGTATAACTAACTGCAATTTGTAGCTTGTAAAATGCATTAGGGGAAAGGCTTGAGAGACTGAAAGAATGTGTACGTGTGAATGGATGCGTGTGCGTTTGTGTGCAGGCGTGCGTGTGTGTAGGAGGTGGGATTAGGGCTTATAAATAAATAAAAAACATAGAATAGTTATAATGCTATTAATGCTTTAATGTATGTGAATTGTTTTGTATTCTGTGTAAAAAATAAATGAGAACAAAAAAGAAAACCTGGGAAACCTTGGTGCGGCCATTTTTGACCTCAGGATCATAGTTTTAACATCTTTGTAAAGGACCACTTCATGAAGCTTCACACAAAATGTCAAAAGTCTGGACCTCGGGTTTCAGAGATGAAAAATATTGTAACGTTTTAGTATATTGATGCCGTAGCCTGAAAATAGGGCGATGACAATAACTCACCTATAACAATGAGCTTAAAATGTGTAAAATGCTTAAACAAAAACAAAAAATGGTTATTTATTACCACGTGGTGAAATGCACTTATGTACGACCTTGATAAGATTGTTCGTCATTTAGGATTTTGGAGAAAAGTGCACATACAGAATGTAACCATGGTAAGAGCTACCCTGGTTCTTTAACATGCACCAGAGTATAGCACTGTCACACACCCTTTTAACGTCCCTCCATGAAGACGATCATTTTTTTATAGTGGTGCGACGGGGAATTGAACCTGCGACCGCGGGATTGACAGTCAAGTGTGTAACCATAAGACTACGGTTCCGCAACAAGGCCGTGCGTTTCGAGCGCTCAGTATTTACCCATGTTATAAGTGTATCACGCGTGTCGGTACTATACACTGGACAGCTAGTTTACACGGGTCTATTGAATAGAGCTCGAATATCACAACAATATTAACAACAGTGTTTCAATACTTCTGATATCTAGAATTGACTGCAGTTGTGGAAACGTTTTACAAAAGTCGTGATGAATTCTCAGCTGATCAAGCCATACTGCAGTCCATTGATTTGGGAACAACTTTATTAACTCTACATTAACACTTATTGCATGCGATGGATTAAATGGGGTAAGTCATAACCGGAATATGTGTGTTAGTTAGTGTTCATGATTGTTGGATCAAGTTAGCTGCGTCTTAAAAATATACACAATTCTAATTGACAAGAGTTACAATATTTTAACACGGTGTTCGTGAAAATCTTTATGGTGCCTAATATTTAGTAATTCCGGCCAGGCTGCTGTGCTGCTATGTTCAAGCTGCCAGGCTGCTATGCTGCTATGTTCATACTGTCATGTTGCCATACTGCTAGGCTGCTAACTTCACGCTGCCAAGCTGTTATGCAGCTTATTAACGCTGCCAGACTGCCATGCTGCTGGGCTCTTAACTTCACGCAGCCAAACTGCCACGTTTCTTTGCTGCTATGTTCCCACTGCCAGGCTGCCAAGCTGTTATGCTGCTAAATTCATGCTTCCTGGCTGCTATGCTGCCATGCTGCTAATTTATGCTACCAGGATGCCATGCTGTTTGGCTGCTAATTTACGCTGCCAGGCTGCCATGCTGTTAGGCTGCTAACTTCACGCTGCCATGTTGTTAACTTCATGCTGACATGCCGCTGGGCTGCAAACTTCACGCTGCCCCGATGCAACAACACTATGCTGCTATTTTCCGCTGCTAGGCTGCTAACTTAAATGAAATATATAAGTAGGAAAGACTTTTAAGAAAATTTGAAAAAAAGTCATCGTCAATACGCGAAATTAGAGAAAATGTTTGACGTCAGTAGTGATATGAAATTATTCGCACACGCTTTTTGGCGAAATATACGAAAATGAATTTTCTACGTTAATTCTTACACAAATGGATAATTTCAGTTATGCAATAATAAATAACAATCATGTTCTTCCGTTCCGGATAGAAAACTCCGACCCTCAGGCACGCGGCGTTACGGGTAACTCGGCAAGCCTCGTAACCGGCTAACGCGCCTGCCCTCGGGTTAGATTTTTCTGTCCATACCGGAAACACAAGATACTTATATTCTTGCATACTTAACATGGTGCCGGTCATGTGACCAGTGCTGGAAAAACCCGTCTTACACCCCAATGGAAGAAGAGTCACGCGAAACAATTTGCCACATCTTTTTATTTTATTGTATGGTTTATGAAAAGTATATAATCCATTTCAATAAAGCGCAATCAAATAAATAAGTAGACAAGACTTTTCATTAAAATTGCCAATTGATTATCGTAAAAAAGGTATTTGCATAGTGAATTGTTTCTGCAATAGGCAAAACAATCATAACAATGCATGGTTAAAATGGCACCCTATTTTTTACCATTCAAAGGCTTTATATGGTATGAACCTTCCCCGAATCATATTCGTCAGCACCAAAACTACTCCACAACGCCACAGCGCCATCACTTGATAAATTCCGCCATCACATTTATAAATGCACGCATATTTTCTTTCTAAGATGAGTTTGTAAGTTTTGATGTCGATATACAAGCATCGCTAACTTTCAGAGAAGAATAAGCAATAGAGTCACCAGATATATTTAAAAAAAAATCCTCATCAGTTCAATCAAATTAATATAATTAACTACGTTTCACATTTACGGAAGCATCAATTGGGCACAGGACTGTCCACTTAATGTTATCCATGTAAACTTGTTTTATGTAAACAAGTTGACACACAACTGAACAAATTAAGTTGATACGTTGTAAACCAAGTGTTGAATGTCCATGAGAGAGGTCATAAGAGCTTGCCCCAACTTTGGTTGGAACCCGGGACCTCTTGGTTGGAAGGCGGAGGCTCTTCATCTGAGCGATTATATTGGTGTGTTTGCTTTGAAGTATACTTTAATAAATGTGCCCAATTAAATTAGTTTCAGATGATATTAGGCAGTTCATGCAATTCTGATTGTCCCAATCATGTCGCAAATAAATTTCGAATGCCCTCGTTACCTTTGTGTGATTGTTTATAAATTCTATATTGAGTGAATTAATTTATTAAAAATACTTAAACAAACACTCAATATTCAGATGACACTATTATCTTAAAGTTTGAGCGATGTTTACCTTCGCAATCGAGTGAAAAACACTCAGCGAGCATGGTTAAATTTACATGTACAATCTTCTTTTTGTACCACCTTTACCCGTTAAATTGTTTGCATATCGCGGTAAGCCCGTGGCGGCGATACGTCGCATGCAAGTCGTACGCGATAGCAGCAGATGAACGCGGCGATGACGCTCTGGGTTGGTAGTGTAATTCGTTTTAACACACTATTTCACCGCTGTACTTCGGTGACATCCAACAAAGCAGAAAACAAAAAATGTTGTATTAAAGTAGCAATGGAACTTTTAACAAGAGTTATAAAATTCTATTTGCGTATGTCATGTATAATATGAGGGTTGTTCGTGACATGCCTAATTGGTACCATTCCACCACATTCATAGTTTAAGAAGTGACATGAAGTAAAAGTGAATAAGATTGTCATTTAAATGTAATATAGTCATAGAACGGAAACCTATTGTATCCAATCCTTGATAAAATATCACCCAATTTCATAGGGGCAAATCTACTCCCAACATGTTTGTCATATAAACATAGCATTTGACCAGACTTGTTGGATAAATCGATATAAACTTTCGTTCGTTATATAAACACATCAAAAGGAATAAAACAGCGACCAAATATTTCATTAAACTTGTGCAAAATCAAGACGATCAGATGTCAAGCCTATATTTTACCCGATGTAAGGCCGATTTTTATAGCATCATGTCGGTCGATATATCCATGTCAGATGGGTATCATGCCCCTTGATATACTATTCCTCTTTTGAAAGTTTCATTATGAAAGTTTACACTTCTTATATATTCTGATTATATAAGGGAAACAGCTAGACTATATATCCATTTCTGGTATATATTATCAAACCAAAGCACCATAGATACTACGGATATTGGCGACACAAATTTCAGTTTGGACATATTTCGATAAAGATATCGATTCAACTTCATGCTGATGTCAGCTTGATGTTGATAACCGATGTCCAGCCGATGTCAGGACGGGAACGACATTAAATTTGATATAGGACATATGTCGATAAAATAATTCTGTCTAATAATACAACAACTACAGGGTTGATGTTGAAACCGATGTTAAACCGTTCTCATGGCGTGCTGCTAAATCAAGGTGAACAGATACTAAACGATTGTTATGGCAATATCTCGGGCCGACATATCCCTTACACTATTGATCGTGGTGTGTTTTTCATTTAAGATGCTATGCTTGAATTTCATATTTCCAATCATTAAAATAAATAAATATAATGGTTAGAGATTAAACTCTATCTTATTTCCATTGGTGTTTTGACATCATTTCAATAGTAATTGTAGTCACTGTGCTTACCAGATTTGGACTGAGTGAATCGTCGCTTTGTGCTAATAACGCCGCCATTAACCGAGGTGCTCTTGTTTGTGTGCTAAAGCTGACCTGCAACTTGTGAAGAGTGAGCATATGTGGAATAACAACGTCTGAGAAAGCAAGTCCCTTTAAGGAGAGTGTGTTGAGTTGTTCGAGATGTCGAAGATCAAGATCAAATTTCGAATCATTTGGTAGAGGGTAACGCCATATGACGTCTAGATGTTCAATGTGTTGAAGTTTTGAGAAGATTTCCTGGGCTTTCGGCTCCCAACCAGTCCATTTTATTGAGAGTATTTTCAAACCTGTCACATCTGAGGACAGAATTGAAGTTACCAGTTTATTTGCTGGTCCACCTTTGAGTTGTATTTTGCATTTTGATAATCCATTCCAGCTCAATAAGTTGATATCTGTATATGGACTCTTCTTTAATACAACAGATTTTAGATTCTTGCAAGTTTCTAAATCTAAAACACTTGAATCATGCTTGTCCTGCAACACATCAGAAATGTCGCTTTCGCCTTTCATAAATAATGATACAAGAGTGGGCTTTTGTTTATCCAAGCAATGTTTCAATATTGGCTTGTATTGTTTTAATCGATGCTCACATTTTTTATACCAGAAAAGGTCATCAGAATAACCGAGGGTGATATGCTGCAGGCAGAGCTCCGCTCCGGCGTGCCCGCTTTTCTCCGCTTCCTCATAGCCTTGCAGTATCATATCTTGGAAAGCAAATGCTTCTTCATCTGAAAAGCCGTAAGTTAATACTTCATTCAATGTCTTCGAAAACACTTTGACAGCATCTTTGTTCATGCCGCATAGAAACAGAAACATCTGACGCATGCTAAGAACGCCTTTTCTCCTGTTATGGCTATACACTTCCTGGACGTGTTGACAATGCTTGATCAGATCTGATCTGCTGCTTTTCGCCAAATACAATGCTGACAAGTATTCTTGAAGCGTTTTGTGCAAAAATTGGAAGGACGCAAATCTTTCACCTATTTTACTACTACAGGACATGATGCCAGATTCAAGAGACAATCGTTGGTACTTTTCCTCTAACTGATCCTTTGGAATGCCAAAAACAATGGTATCATCCTCATTTGGTGAAAACATTTTATTGAAAGCTAATTTGCTCAAAGAATCAAGAAATTCCTCAGGAATATCGTTTTCCTCTATCTTGTTCTTGTCGTTCATTTCTCTCCACCTTTCTTCTATAATTTTCTTGTAAACTGCAGTCAGAGACATGTTTGCCTTTAGCTGGTCGTTGTACCAGAGCCAAACAATTTGAACAAGCACGATTGGAATACCGCTAAAATGCCACAGGCCTTTTTCTATTAGCTCTTTAACGCAGGTATTTGGACGGTTTTCTTCTTGATTTTTCTCCAACTCCTCAAGTATTCTCCGAACAAGTTCCTTAGGTGACTGAACGCCCTCCAACTGCACATGGTTGCCAAATTGTGATCGTTTCACTTTCAGCTCCTTTAGTTTGTATGGTCGTGTTGTTATTAGTGTTGTACAGTTCACCCAACTTGTTTCAACATGAGGAATTCGTTCATCGCTGTTACATTTGCTACAATGTGTCCACTCATCTAAGCCATCAAGAAGCAGAAGGCAACATTCTGATTTCAAAATCTCTGTTAACAATTCTCTTGACTCTTTATCATCTGAATGAATCCGTTCAATCAAACAGAGCAATATCATATCTTTGATTTTGCATTGATCAGCAGCCTCTCGTAGCCTTATGTAAAATAAGAACCCGAACTGACTTAAGATGTTATCTTTCTTTCTCTTCTTATTACCGTTCTTGTGCAGTTCACACCAGCCATGGACAATCTTTTTACAGAGCGAGGACTTGCCCTGGCCCGGTTCTCCCACCACGAATACTGTTTTAGCCATCGTGCCATTTTCGTTCAGAAATATATCATTTATTTCTGATATCGCTTCATCTTTTACTTTCCCATCTTTGTCTTTCTTGTTCTTCAATATAAGTTTGGGCTTTTCATAAATGTCTTCTACGGCTGCATCGATGTCCAATCGAACGTCCATTGTGAGAGACTTTGTCTGGTAATAATTAAGCAATTGTTGGTGTAAATCTGGAAAATGATTATTATATTTTGTTTAAGATGCTTCAAAATAAGAAATGTGAAATAACACCCAACAATGTTTATGGTACTCGATGCTGTAAGAAAGTAATAAAAAAACAAATGTTTACCCTTGTTATCAATTTTACATGTCGATTTGTGTAATGAATAAGTTGATAATTCGATAAATGATAAGAACAATTACTTGCATTGGTATACCATTAATTAGGTGGGATGATAAATAACACAAAGTTTGTGTTCTGAAATGAAGCTAATTTTTACTGCACAGTAAACACAATCAGTAACATCTTTGTAAAAAGTAACAAGGTAGTCATCAACTAGGAAATACATAAATGTCCCCGATATTGGGATGCTAGATGGACAGCTATTATTATATTGTCTAATAAAAGTTACAAGTTAAAAACTTTTATTTCATTAGAATTAAATATATTTCAACAAAAGACTTCTAATTGTGCTCTACAAGTTTGTGTGAAGATTTATTGAAGTAAAACATGATGAAATCACAAATTTTATTGACAACCACATTCTTATTCTGTTGTACATTTCAGTAAATCTCGAATAGAATTGAGTAAGTTACATCTGAGCAAACATGAGTAATAAATGGGGACCGACGGACAGTGCGACTTTTATATCTCACCCTTTGGGTGCCATAAAATTAAAATACTCACTAGTCTATTTAACCATGCAAATCATAAGTTAAGTTTAATATAACTGTATAGTGAAGCTCAATTAAAACGCACCGCTCAAAAAACATGATAAATATGTTTTGTGGTATACAAATAAAATCCCATCAACTGTCATAGTAATCTACACATAAATAGTATATGGGAATTTCAGGCAGGCTGCTCTTTTACACTAACAGTTTCGTGTTGGAAATGATTAAGCAGTTTAATAATAATTAATAAGGCCGCTTTAGAACGACTTTTTCCAGCTTGTCTGACGTTTACAGTATTACTCTATCATACTGATGACGTCCATGTCACATGAGCCATTACATTACGGCACTACATTGCGGTGCAAACGGTGTTTTTTTCTATCCGTTTAAAACGGCAAAATTAATATAAATATTTGAAGAAATATGGAAGGATCAGGAAGTCAACAGTTCTTACGATTTGGCCGATTGCCGATTACCTTTACTGTGACCTTGACCTAAAGTTAATAGTATGAGTGATAAAATAATTATTGCCATGCGTCAACTATTGATAATTTTGAACGTTGGTATTAAATGACTGTGTAAGATATATACTATCAGTCATATTTTACATTAAAAAAACTACGATAACGATTGAGTGCGCTGTTATTGACTGTCAGAATATCAGTTTAATTTAAATCATATTTCAGATACATTCTATTTTCATTTCAATTACCTTCATGTTGTAAAATTACGATTCTTTGTAATGCTTCTGTTTCTATATAACTACAACAAATATATCAATATATTGAATTAAACGAATGGGTCATATAATAAAATGAAAATTATAATTAGACGCCTTTTTAAAAACTGGTATCACGTCTCGCTCGGTGTACAATCAATGTCATCCTGTTTACATCGACCTAAACTTGCTTTAGGACGCCGGAAAAAGGTCCTTTTGAATTTGACGAGAATTTGATGTTGTAATTATATTAATGTAATTAAAGGTAAAACAATGTTTTTTTCTTATTATTAAGGCATAATGCATTATTTTCTCAACCAAATGAATATGTGTATATTCTAAGACCATAAGCATACGGTCAGTCTAGCCATTGAAGATAAACGTTTATCACAGAACAGTGCAGGTTTTAATTGTTATACAACCATCACATATTTCCTTATATTTCACCAGTGTAGTAAATTGACATTGACTTCATTTTGCACAAATATGTGTCAGGGTTTTTTCGAAAACCAAAAAATAAAATCTTCATTATGGGGACTTTGTAACCACTGGTTATTTTCCAATTAACATTATTCTTATATTTAAGTCCTATCAATAAATAAAGGATTTGACTGCTAAAAATGCATACTTATTAGGTGTAGCATGTGTTTTCTTTAACCTCACAAGCTAGTACTTTCCAATTTGTCACACACGATAGATCGTTTGTAGTTGAACGTGAATCTATGGTATTTTGAAGCATTTCTATACCCACTGTGTGGGAACGCACACCGAATATAGCTCAAAAAGTGATAAGTAAACAGACAAATATGCAGTTGTTTTTCTTTACCAGAGGTAACATCTTGATGTGTTAACGCTTATCTACCGAATCCACAAATGAAACAAGTGTTTGAACTAATAGCTGACTGCTAAATTTGGCCTATGGTATACTTTAAAGTGCTTACGATTTAGCAGACCTCGAAAAATGTTTCTTCAAATCTGAGATGATCACCTCAAAACTTACAGAGTTTCGACAAGTATTGTTATTTTTAGGAAATATCGAATAAATAAAAAATCTGAATCGAAGGATTTCACAAGCATAATCTCAACTATTTTTATTGTTAGAACTGGCAATGTAACTTTTAAACTGTTAAAGATATGGCCTTAGAAACGTTCACAGTACTGTACTGCGGATAGGCGTATTATATACTGAGGATAGTTTCAAAGTTGAGAAACGTTTTCTGGTGATAACATGTAAAATGGGACAACAATTGATAGTAACACTGTTAATATACAACATGTATGTCTATTCCGAACTTTCAAATAATCTGCACAAAGTGAGAGTACAATTTGATGGGAAATTATTGAGCAAACTTGAATTAACAATGAGTTTGATCCATGCTCTTCTAAATGAACGTGTATATCCTAGCTGCTTAAATATCAGGGTTGGTCACAATACATACTTTCTCACTGAAGTGAACGAGTAGAGACCATTATTCTGTTCTAAGTAATAGCAACATCGACCCAAGCTTTAAAAAAAAGCTTCACGTGTTCCACATTTGATCATATATATCTCATTCCCTACTGATGACTTTCTGTGTGCAAAAACGTACCTACTTGATTTACAAAGCAATAATATATATTTAATATATGAATAGCACCACATAAATTCTACGTCCATATGTTTTGCGTTCCACAATAAATCAGATTACCGGCATATTTAAAATATTTAGATATAGATATTTGCGACTCGAACGTTGATGCTTGTGAAAAACACGTCATGGTTAACTATCTATATTAATGAATCAGTTTTAAGTGCATACAGATACAAAAAACAGCAACTTTTTTTTCATCCCTCGATATGGACAACATCAAACAATTTCCCTCGAGCTCGCGTATAGGTAAATGGCCGTTATCATTATAACAGTCTCGTTATTTTAATTACATCGTTACTATCCTCAGTCCACTTAATAGCTATTCCCTGTGCAGTTATTTATTGCTTCATCTATCCCCAGTACACCGCCAGGGCATCAAAAGGTATGAATATCTCCGTAACAACAAAACATATCGTATTGATATCTTACACATTACTAGATAATGTAATTACAATGAAATCGCTCGATTCAATTTTATTCTTATTTTCAATTTGTTGATTAATGTTTGAAATCGTACCACATGAATGAACATTTGTGAGCGATCATGCAACTTTCGGCGAGAATTGGGCTATTATACAAAAGAGGAAACACATTTCCATCATAGTCGTGTATTGGACAGGGTCAAGTTATTTGAAACTCTAGGATTTTGATAAATATATAACCATAAAATACAAAAAAATGATAGAAAACTTTCCATGTGTCAAAATCAAACGCTTATCGATTTATCACTTTTTGAGCTATATCCGGTGACCGTTCCCCCACAATGATACCACTGGCACCGGATTTTTAAACACAATCATTTTTTTTAAATTTCAAATAAAATCTTATAATTCCGAACTAAAAGTTAAAATACCGAAAATGTGAAAAAATATTGAAAAATATTTTTTGTCATGAATATGCACTTTGTACTGTATAATATACTAACATGGTATTGGAAGTTTTGCTACCCGGGTTACGTAATCATCTAATTACTCAGTTATCGGAATTTAAAGTATGATATCCATCTTCCAAACACTCCACCTTAGCCCGCGAAGAAATTTGCCTTATATCATACGATTTTTTTTACTTTATTCCCATTATTCTGTTTTCCTAGATTTTCTTCCACCCTTGACTTCCGGTTTCAGAGTAAGGTTTTATAACGGCTCATTTCATTGGTTCATGAACTCCGCGAGATGTTTCGCGTACAAGTGTCAACAACTGTAACATTTGGAACGAAAATGTTAAACACAGCGAAGTCTTTGGCATTAAGAGTGACTTTAGCGTGCTTATTTCGGGTCAGGCTGGTTCTGGAATTACACATACCATCGAAGCCGAATATGAAATTTCATGAGACAACGGAAAGTGGCTTAATATGCATCACAGGATTGACTTGTTTCCTTGACAGTGATCTTGACGCAAAAACTGTTCACAGGTAAGAAGTGCAAAATGTTTTATTTATAAAACAGAGTTGTTCACCAATACGCCGTGTTAAATAATAATCTAGTATATAATTGTAGAAACATGCATGTATTTTGTGTTTGGTTCATTTACACATGTATATTTATTAAGTAACATATTACAGTATATATTTTATACATTTTGTAGTTTATGTTTTGTTTTTATGCATGCTCATAGAAATGAGTGTCATCTCAATTTCCTTTGCAATTGCCAAAATTCTCTTAAAGGGACTTGGTCATGTTTTGATACCAAAAAAAATATTTTCTTAAACTGAAAATGAATAATATTATGTTAACATTAATTTTACTTGTATCACATTTACATAAATAGATCAATGTTTGATATCATAATAGTAGAAAAAAACGGGAATAAGTAATAAAAGAAATCGATCGCAAGTTTGATTTCAGTCTACTCGTGGAAATAAGTAAATTATTAGAAAATGGGTAGTCTAAATCTAGGGTATGTGCCTGTACATGTATAGTTGAGTTGTCTACAGACATATACCATAGCTTTTGCTGAAAAGTTGAATATCAATAAATTAATTTTAAAACATTTATTATGAAGCAGATGCTACAAGTCCATGTGTGCATTGTGCATTAATTAATAGATTAAAAATGAATGTACAGTTGTAGCTAGGTTAAAATAAACCTGTAAAATCAGTTTTTTATATCTTTGCAGGGAAGTGATGGATGGCAACACCAGTATTCATGGCGGTCATATATTGAATTGTAGGCTTGTGGGCTGCAGTTCCACAGAGTGAGTCTGAGACACACCGGCACTATCTCCTATTCCACCTTGATCTGGGCTCAGTGCAGATGTTACAGTTTTTTACATGATATCGCTACAACCTGGAAACAATGACTTAAATAATGACTATCTGCCGTCTTTATCTTTGCAAGACTTGGTATTTTGTTCCAGCTGTGTGTCATTGGTTAATAAAAGATACTTACAGTTGCTGAAATAGTATCTTTAGAAATGCATGAAATGTTGTAATGCTATATAGGTATGTATGTATTTCTCCTCAGCTCAATATAGGGGTAGTAAATGTTTAGTTTCTCAGACCATTTTGTAATATTTCAGTAGGGAGCATATAATGCTATTGTTTTTCCAGGATAATTGCTTTCAATTTGTATTATCAGTTTGACTTTAGAGCTGCACTCTCACAGTTTGACACAGATATGAAATGTTGTTTTATTTGTCTCAGAATAAGTTCATGTTGGCATTAAAGCCTTCAATTCAGTTATCTATATAAAGGTAAATTACAATAGAACAAATCTCAATTGTTTGAAAGAACGCCAAAAATTCATTTACTTTAAGCGTTAATAACACTTTTTACCATAAAACATCCATTTTCTAACAAAAATATAAAAATCTTCATTCAAATCTTTTGTTAGCAGTCTTATATCACAGTTTACCAGACATTCACTCCGTAAGAGTGCAGATTTAAATCCCTATAGAGCAAAAGCAAAATATTTTTTTGAATGCACCTTTGTAGATCCATGCTTAAAAAGACGCACCCTTAAAAGTATCAAGTGTTACTGATTCTTTTCGGCACAATAAAGCATTTTTTAAACTTTTTATGAATAATCTTCATTATAGAGCTCTTTTGGAACTTTAATTGATGTGTTACATTTTTAACTAACTTTTATCAAGAAGGAAATTAAGTATTATGCTTACTCTATAAATTCTGACCAAGGCCGGTTTAAGTCATTATAACCATTTCATGTTTTATGATATTGTTAATGTAGTTGTGTTTTAATTAAACTTATATAGCAAGATTTGTCTAATTAAACATTAAAAATAATTTGCTTGATTATGATGAAAGTTGATAACATAACAGCCTAAGTCTGTTTGGTAGGTAGAAACCAGGCACGTAGCTGCCTATACACGAAATACACGGCTGAATGCACATGGTTCTAACAAAAATAAAACAGTCCAGCCAAAGCTACAGAATCACTATGATTACTTAACAACATGATGTAACAGACATATGGACATTGTCATCGAGTATGTACAGTTCAATGGCAAAAAGGACACAAAAAAATAAACTTCAGTACGACAATCTGAGTGTTTTTCACATTATCGGACCTTTTTTGTTTGCTATTTTGTAGAAAAATCTGCTGAGAAAAGAAATTTGTTGATTTATTATCATAAAACTATCCATTGTTCAGTACTAAAGGATCTCAGAAAGCCCAGAACACCAGATTGCTCCATTGTTTTCAAAATGTTTATGCCCCCCACACCCCGCAGCACAATTATAAATCCACATGAATAAAGGGCTAGCTACGACCCTGGAAACGAGTACTGTGTACGTTCGTTAAGAGGTCATCAGAATGTTCCATTTGTCACCAGGTTGGATAGAACCAAATAACTCTTGGATTGGAGGCTGACATCTTAATCCACCAAACCACTCTCACCCTTTTTGAGTAGTACATTAGAAAAGACTTCAGAAGATGATTCCTTCGAAATTGTTTATCCTATTATACAGTATTTATATTTACTTTTTTTATTAATTATATATATTTATTTTGTTTTATTATTTTATTTTATTTTATTTTTATTTTATTTTTTTTTTGGGGGGACGCCGGGCCCGTTCCCCTTTAGTTGTTAGTGGTTAGTCACTCAAATATCAAGAACAACAGAGTGTCTTCATTATATTTATTGATTTTAATTCGTTCTGAATAATAAGAATGTAGCAATATATAAAAAATGAATTGTTATGTTGAGTGCAAAGTCAGTGCTCCAGCCAGGATTTGAAAAGAGCAGGGTGGAGTTTTGAAAAGGGCAAGCTACAGGAGTCGTGTAGGGGCGATTGGGGGTGGTCGTGGGAGGGTCCACCCCTGTCACAAGGTGGGGTTTTTTTTGTTTGTTTTTTTTTTTTTGGGGGGGGGGGGGTCTCCCCCTAAAATTTGTTTTGTTTACATACTCAATTTAAATCATTTTCCATGATTTTAAGACTTATACAAAATGGTGTTGTTTTTTCTCTAAAATTAGAAGGGTGTGTTTTAATATCAAAATTAAAATTTGTCTTTTTGTCTGTGGTAGTATGATTGTACTTGTTTGGCATCTTCTTTAGTGCAATGTCACATTTATCTCCTAAAAATGATGTAAAATGAAGAAAAAAACAAACACAGATAAACATTTGAAGCAATCAAATAAATAGATACACACAAAAAAAATAAGTAGGGGACGAATCTTAGTTTGGTACGATCGGGATTGGGTACGAATGTTACATTCAGCCTGGCTGTTATTTAATTGTCTTTGGTAAAATAATGTTTAATATGCTGATGTTTTAGAATAAAATGACAATAAAAATCACTTCCCTTGTTTATAAAATCACTTATAAAACATAGAGCATTGATAAAATAATTCCGAAAATCGTTCCGACAAAATGGCGGTTTTGGCGAATTTTGACAAGATCGTGGACATGACAGATAAATGCTACATAAAACATCAACATATTTTTGTGGGTAACAAAGAAATTTTCATCATGAATATTTTACAAATAAACTTTCAAAACTTTTACTGAAAAGGTGATGTATTTGCTTGTGTAAGCGCCACCTTTCTTATGTTTACAAATCGGCAGTGACCGTCTGCTTCAAATCAACATTTTTTTATTTAAAATGGCGAGTATCGTCAGTACAATACAATTAACAATTATTTTTAAAGATTTGTGCTTGACATCTTTTTTCACCATCCCTTCACATTATCTATCGCATTTTACGAACTTTTATGATTGAATGAACGAGTTCTCAATGTATATTCTGATTGGCTGACATTCAATAGCCCCGCCTCCTGCCGATGTTTCCGTATTTGGCTCTTCCTAATGATTGGATTAGAAGATGACCGATTATGAATACACAGGTCATCTGCTCACTACACAAATACACACTTAGCTGTCATATGACTTGGACAAGGCACATGGGAAGATGAAAGGGCAGTACGGCATATTTTAAGCAGACAATGGGGGCATGGTGACGCCTAGCGGGAACACTATTATCATAAGTATTACGTAATTTGTCTAAATTATGACAGCGGATTAAGGGCTGCTGCTCTTTCATTATGATTTCAATAGTAAAGAGGGCATTAACGGAATAATTGGGCCTAATAGAGTATTTGTGAAAAGGGCACTACTCGGAAAGGGGACAGGGCGGTAAGAAAAGGAGCACGGGCGCTGCGCCATTGAAAAACGGGCTAGCTGGAGCACTGAAAGTGGGGGTTGTTTTCTGTTATAAATATGCCTTAATCAGTATTACCATTGTATTGCATCATTGCAACTTCATATTTTATGTGGACTTGCTTGTTAATGGAGTTGAAGGGCCAAAATGTTAGAATTTCAGTTTCTTTACAATTTGAGATTTTAAATACGCCACCACGGACGACTATTCATTCGACCGATCAAATCATATGTTACAAACTGGACGATAAACAGTAATAAAACCGGAAGTCAAGAGTAGAAAAACTAGGAAAACAGAAAAATGGGAATAAAGTAAAAAAAATCATATGATCGGCGAAGGTGGTGTGTTTGAAAGATGGATATCATGTCCTTAAATTCTGATGGCTTTTAATCTGCAGAAGTTCTTTTGAACTGAGTAATTAGATGATTACGTGACCCGGCTAGCGAAATGTTCAATACCATGTTAGTATATTATACAGTACAAAGTGCATATTTATAAAAAAAAAAAAAATTCGGTATTATAATTTTTAGTAATAAGATTTTTTTTGGAAATTTTAAAAAATGATTGAGTTTGAAAATTCGGTGCCATTGTTATTTACATGAATTATAAGCATTTATATATTGTATTTTGTTCATGTGTGGAAATGGTCTGTGTATTGTTGACGTGTTCCCTGTCACCCAACTTTATGTATAAACACAGAATGTTGAAAGTATACTTATAATTTTGTATTAAGATTATGCTTTCAAGTTAAGACAAAGCAATATACTTGAAACATTTCCAATAATATATACCTAGCTAACTATGCCTCATGCAATCAAATAAATATATGTTTTACATGTCTACATCTAGGTTAATACTACTTTGTAGCATACAGAGACAAGCCCAGAAGCAATACATTCAAGTTTGAATCCTGTTTAGAGACAAAAGGTTAGGGCCAAAAATACACTGAACGAGAGACTCAAAACGTATAAACACAACCTTATAGACTTCACAGACCGCACATGCACCAAACTAGTTTATCAATTATCATTACCATCTAATAAAAAAAACTATTTATATAGTGATGGTGAAAATGTTGCTTTAAAAAAAAAACTTTACTCGTTTTTGAAAAATGAGTCCTCAATCATTTCCCTAAAGCTCTTACTTCGAATAATGTTTCATAACGTTTTATTTTTATTTGTTTTAGTTGTCATGTTGTCGTGATTGAGTTTTACCTATGATATTTTAACATCACGTCGACAAACGTGTACATTGGACATTCGTGTTGTAACCCACGTCGATTGCTTTATACATTCTTAAAAAACAATGCTACTTTGAAGAGTCTTACCTGACTTTGCTTTCGTTAATTTTAGCTTCTCCATTTCTTCACTGTCTTTCTTTTGTTTTTTACTCAGTTCGTTTTTCCCCTTCTCAATGGTGTCTTTTAGTTTAAATATGCCTTCTTCGGTTGTCTCAATCAGAATGTTCTTAGCTTTGACTACGCACAAATCCAGCTGTGCAAGAGAATTGTCAGAAGTTTTCTTTATATCGTTAATGACACTCTCACCTTGTTTCTTTATACTAGACATTAACATATCGTTGAGTTTTTTAATGTCACCCTTTATCTCACTTGCACGTTCGATGTATTTTCCTTCTTTAGCACAAGCAAGTTCCGTGATTACTTGAACGCCTCTGATAGTAGTATCTTCAATGATATATTTCAAAAAGTCCGCCTTGGGATCTATAATTTGGGTCTTTAACTGAAAGTGAAATAAAGTAAATATGTAATGATACTTTAACAAATGTTGACCCAGATTTGATTATTGTTTCACCAATATCTTGCCCTACCATACACATGTTGTATGAACCCAAAATAGATTAGGATTTAGATATTCGTACTTAAGAAAAGACGTGTTGAATTACTTTAAATATGTATGCATTGCGTGCGTGTGTCTTATGTGTGTGTTATTTCCGAACAGCATATGAATTATGAATTACTCGGTGTGGAGCTCAAATGATAGATTAATAATCCGTTTTCTTGTTGTTATAAAAAAATGCATTTTTTACAAATGTAAAATGAACGTAAGAAGATGTATCATCCTGTAACATGCATTTGGTTTGAGTGTGTGGTGTTTTTTGTCAATTGTTACACGTAACAAGAGTATTATCGTGTAACAAAAGTCAGGACGTATTTCCGCCTTCTGTAATACATGTAACATTAACGTTACAAGGGTTTTACATGGTGTCACACCCTGCAACACGCATAGGATCAGAGTGAGTGAGTGAGTGAGTGAGTGAGTGAGTGAGTGAGTGAGTGAGTGAGTGTGTGAGTGAGTGAGTGAGTGAGTGAGTGAGTGAGTGAGTGAGTGAGTGAGTGAGTGAGTGAGTGAGTGAGTGAGTGAGTGAGTGAGTGAGTGAGTGAGTGAGTGAGTGAGTGAGTGAGTGAGTGAGTGAGTGAGTGAGTGAGTGAGTGAGTGAGTGAGTGAGTGAGTGAGTGAGTGAGTGAGTGAGTGAGTGAGTGAGTGAGTGAGTGAGTGAGTGAGTGAGTGAGTGAGTGAGTGAGTGAGTGAGTGAGTGAGTGAGTGAGTGAGTGAGTGAGTGAGTGAGTGAGTGAGTGAGTGAGTGAGTGAGTGAGTGAGTGAGTGAGTGAGTGAGTGAGTGACCCCAAACGCAATCCCATGAAAGGTATCTATAAACTCTTCCTGTACACCAAGTTTAGTCAACATATGTCATCCCTAACTAAAAATATTTAGTTTCAACCGTTTTTCTATTTTTAGTAACAGTGACCTTGACCTTGAACTTAGGGACCCCAATTGCAATCCCATGAAAGGTCTCCATAAACTCTTCCTATAGATCATAGTCAAGATATGTCATCTGTAGCTAAAGTTATTCAGTTTCAACTGTTTTACTATTTTTAGTAACAGTCACCTTGACCTTGACCCCAAACGCAATCCCATGAAAGGTATCCATAAACACTTCCTATTGAGAAAGTTTGGTCAAGATATGTCTACCCTAACTACAGTTATTCAGTTTCAACCGTTTTTCTATTTTTAGTTACAGTGACATTGACCTTGACCCTAGGAACCCCAAACACAATTCCATGAAAGGTCTCCATAAACTCTTTATATAGATCAAGTTTAGTCAAGATATGTCATCCATAGCTAAAGTTATTCAGTTTTAACCGTTTTTCTATTTTTAGTAACAGTCACCTTGACCTTGACCCTAGGGACCCAAGACGAAATCCTATGAAAGGTCTCCATAAACTCTTCCTATTGGACAAGTTTAGTCAAGATATGTCATCCCTAACTAAAGTTATTCAGTTTCAATCGTTTTTTCTATTTTTTAGTAACAGTGACCTGGACCTTGATCCTAGGGATCACAAACGAAACCCCATGAAAGGTATCCATGAACCTTTCCTGTAGACCAAGTTTAGTCAAGATGTCTCTTCCCTAACTAAAGTTATTCAGTTTCAACCGTTTTTCTATTTTTAGTAACAGTGACCTTGACCCTAGGGACCCCAAACGCAATCCCATGAAAGGTTCGCCATTCTAATTACCAGGTTTCACTATGTGAAAACCTGGTTAAAAATATTTGAATATGTGCTTCTCATTTATACTGTTAAAATGCATTATTGAAGAATATAATTATATCTATAGTGTGCTGAGTAATAATATATATTCATAATTTAATATATATTCTTATGTTTTTTCCATTTATTCTTGCATTTTTAACTATATGAACTTTCATGAGTTGCAAATAAAAATCAGCTCAATATTTGTGTTCTTTTTATGAAATTTAAGAACAATTTTTCTTAAAACTAGACACGCAACTTTTTCAGCACAGTATAGCAATTTTCGCCAATTATCACCTATCAACTCTACTGTTACAACACACAATGCATCTCCCCAATCACAACCTCAATTTCTAGGAAGAAGGAAGAATAAGCGGTTGGGAAAGTGCGAACACACCTATGTAAACGCGTAACCCAATATTCCACTGAGGAAATAAAACACTTCTTTTCAATACTTTGTTACACACTATTACTCTTGTTATACGTATAACAATTGCATTATCCACCTTAAATACGATTGTTTTCTTTCTTCAGATTGTAACATCCTTTTAAAATAGGGGATGTAAATGGGTGTAACATGTCAAACCCGTGAAAACCATCCGCGTTCTAGACTTGTTGCAGGTTGTTACACCCTGATAATGTTGATACTGAATGAGTAACAGCATATATATTTTAATATAAAATCTTGTTACAACCAATTCCGTGTGTTACGTGTATCAATTACAGTCACAGCTACAAATATGTAATTTCCTAAGACTGTTACAATATGGGGCATAATAGGAATGAAGCTTGTCAAAGATGGCTAAAAATCAGCGGTCTGGGCTTGATACATGGTGTAACACGATAAGTTGATATTATATACGTTAAAAAAGCGAAAAAAACATTTCGATCAAAATGAAATGCGAAAAAAGATTTTTAAGGATCAGTGTCACAGGTATTGACTTTGTTGCACCAATATAAGCACCCCGGGATTTGAAAAGGTGCACCAATATCGGGTTCTGAATGTGACATGATTATTATAAACAATGCAATCATAAGACATGTGTCTTTCTGGACACAAACATCCGGTGTATATTTGATTTGTATATTTCTAAAAAGAATGTATAAATGTATACATGTTTATAAAAAAGTGACTTCTTAATATACCTATGAAGCTATCTTGCCTGTATGTTTATCATAGTTTCTTAAATCACTATTTTGCTATTTTGTCTCCTAAACCACTTAACATGTACAAATATTTATTTTCATTTCACTCGCGTATATATCGTTTATCTATTGGTCGCTATTTTGTCCACATATCAACCTTTTATCTCATCGTCAAATCTATATTCCACCTTATTGTGTTTTACTTTACCTCATCCAGCTGATTGCTTGCTTCCAGTATTTCTGGATCTCCCTGGAAATCTGGGTCGTTCAGCAACTTAAGCATGCTGTCTATACACTCAGTGGTGGCTTGGTCTGTCAGGGCCTTTGAACACAAGTCTGGCATATGCCGGATCTTGTTCACGAAATTCCGAGTCTGAAAGTTAAATTTACATTAAAAAAAGTTCAATCCTTATGGTTACTGTCCATCGAGCATGAACTCGTTTGAACATACAAAATAAAATTTGGCAATTGATGTTTGATTTTATATGTTAATAGCCAGTGCGAAAGCCGTTGATGTTTTATTGTCTTCGGGACCTGTTAAAGAAAGAATATCATTACCTCGTCAGATAGTGTTTCCACAGTTGATGTGAATTTCCCGCAGTTATATATAAAGGCTGCCAGTCCGTTGAAGTCAATTTCATCAAATGAAGATTTATCCTCATACCCAGCTGACTGCATGAATAACTTGGCGACATCAAACGAGTCTAGCCATTTGTCAGTAGAAGCGTTTCGCCATGATGGTTTCGTTCTTTTGTGTATAGCTATGATTTCATTTCGAAGTTTTTCATGATATCGACAAGGTATTGGTTTGTTGTCAGATATACGACCATGGTCTAATGAACAAGTCTGCTCATTCGATGCCTTCTGTAATACATCAGTGTGCAGATGGCTAGACTTTGTCTTGACAGAAGGCAAGATAGCTTTCCTCGTAATGAAAACGGCCCTCCACTGTTTCAGCCAGTTTTGGGGTTCTGGGCTGGCGAATGTCCTATATGCCGCCATCTTCTAATAGCCTGATAAGGATAAGAAAATTGAAAATATTATTTACAGTTGATAGTTTTTAATAATTTCTTATTATTTCATCTTTAAAAGTTTCTTTGGTTTACATTCGTTCTATTTTTTTCATATTAATTCAATTTTTGGTTCAAAGCTGTTCAATGCACTCATTCAAATCTAGTGTAAAATGTATAGCAGTTTAAACATATAGCAGTTTTGCATGAAGATATAACTGGTATTTAAAGAGCTATGGCCATTTGAACATTATGAAAATATGCACGCTAGAGCAACACCTACATGTAGACAAGTGGTGCTAAATTTGAAATCGCTCTTTGCACAATATTCCAGATGGATTCACGAGTAATATTGATCTAATCGATATGAAACTGTACAGATTCACGCAGTAAGGTGCCTAGCTGTGCAAATCCTTTAGACATATAAATCTTAAAAGGGGTACATTTTTGGCTTTGTTTGCTATTCATCTTCAGGGTAAGGGCGTACATTCAATTTTGACAGCATAGATAACAGAATTCATAGAATTTGATTTAAATAATGGTAAAAAAACACGCTGAATCGGGTATTTTATTGGTCTCTTTGCCATAGAAGCCATTTGTATTGTGATAAGATGCCTGGAAAATCTACGATGTTTAATTAAGTTTCAAAATTTCAAGTTCATTCCCCGGAAATCGTTTTCTAAACTAAACTTCCATAACATGAGACATTTGGAAGACTTTTAACATGCCATTATGACTTTGTCCAAAATTTTCATCGGATTATTCGAATGAATATTGCAGACGATGCACAGGTATAGCAAGAACGTTCATTTTTTTACTTATTTTTAACAATTGTTGTTGAAGTGTTATGCGTAAAAACCGTGCAATATCACTCTAATACGGTTATACTTTTGGGGGATAATTTTATGGCAGGAAATACCAAAAAGGACTCAACATGTTTAGCCTTAGAGGGAAGGTATGGACGGCATGATCGTCTCAAAACCTTGTTGTGATTATCTTGTTTAAATGCACACGGATAAACGTTGAGCATACACAGAGACACACAATACAACTGCAACTACGAGATCAATTTCGTATACAGCATTCATACATATACTTAAAAATGAACTCGCCCTAGTTCTGAAGCAATTAACTTAAATTAAATATTTCTTAGTTTACGGAAAATTGTACAATCATGACCCATTTGCACTTATATTTTTCATTGAATATTCTTTGAAGTCAAGCCTTTAACAGAATTGTGAGTAAGCCTAAATCATAATGTGTGGATGAACAGCGGATGAAACATTATATATTTCATTGTGTATGATTTTAGCATCCAGTAAGCCCTTGTTTTGCTGACCGGGAATTTAGTGATTGCTTATGAAGTCATTGGCTGTTAATAAAGTCTTTGGTTACTAAGGATGTCATTTGTTGAAAAGGTAGTCTTTGGATTTGGATACTCAAGGGTAATTGCTAAGGTATTCATTGAATGATTAGGACGTTTTTATTTGCAATAAAATAAGTGGTTGCTATGAAAGTAAGAGGCTGCTTATGAAGACATTGGTAGTTAAGGCAGTCACTGGTTGTTAAAGGCCTAGTTTAAGGAATGTTTGGCATGACAATCCCCTGCTGTGCATCTCCTGCTAATTGCACTGGTTTCACATTTTCCTGTGTATTTGTTTATTGGCTCAGGGCCATTAAGGGTCCATTTCTTTAATAAAACCTCGAAAATTGCACAGCAGGTTACTCAGTTCAGACATCTGATAAGACAATTATGCAATTAGATAAAGATCAATACACAGAAATTGTGTACTATACACGATTTTTTTTTTTTTTTTTTTTTTTTTGGGGGGGGGGGGGGGTCACTTATAGAAGGATTAATCTAGGCCTTTAAGGAAGTCAATCTTAACAAAGAACTAATACATGAAGCTTCATACCAAATATGATGTGGCCAGGCTTTGCGGTCTCAGAGAAGAAGATGTAAAATTGTTTTACTATTTAAGTATATAGAAAACTTGTGATCCTTGGGGCATGCAAGCAGGAACATAATTTGACATTTTGAGATAATTTGATTTGCCACTGCATATAATTTGTTTTTAAATATATTGCTATCTAAATATATAGACACCAGCTGCGCGGCCATTTTACCCGTGAGGTATAATTTGAACAAGCTTTGTTAAGGGCCACTATGTGAGGCTAAAACCCCATATATCAAGGGTATGTACTTTACGGTTTAAGACACAACGATTTAAAAAAGTATATTGACGACATACCACGGACGCCTGACATAGGGCAATTTCAGCACTTTGTGCTCCAGAAATCCAAAGTTGTGTTTAATATTGTTTATATATATATAGAGGCAAGAAATACATTAATGAGGATATGTGATGTTTATATATTTTTTCTTCGTTTAAAGGAAAATCATTTTAGACGTTATCTAGACCAAAATTGGTTATGTCAAAGTCAAATGTATTGGTTTTTCGATTATATTGTATTAATTTCTTAATTTCTCCCTTATGTATTTCATTAACTAAAATAGAGATTTTGAAAAGATGTGATGACATGGTTTAAGATTTTATGACATCAAAACAATGATGCACTCAAAATGTTCACTGCTGCAAGTTCCAGAAATTCAGAGTTTCGTTTACTGTTTCAAATTTTAAAAAAATAATGGTTTATCATTAAATTTCAACAATAACATGTGATAGAATGTGTAGCTTTCCATATAAAACAATGTATATTCGACATAGCTATATTATCTTAATAACCTAAATACAAATGCGTCGTAGGTCAAAACAAAGTTTCAGTTAATCTGTTAAAAATCCAGAAAATCATCAAATTGCTTATTTCTGCTGTTTTTAATGAAAGCTGTTATTTGCATCAGAGATGAAATTTAGGATAAGATTGTCAAGATTAAGTACAAGCTGTACTTCACACGAGGTGCACTCAACTGCCCTTACTGGGATATTTATTTATGACTCAAGTCATTGAACGCCATGAAAGTGTTTAAGTACTCGTGCGTTATTGAACGTCATGTAGCATCGTCTGCGAAACTTTAAATTATGCCTCTTGTGTCAATTGTGGGGGTCTTTACTTATGAAAACAATCCGTGTTACAGCTGCAGTATTTAAATTTGGTACAGGTGTATAGTTTGCAATTTAGGTATTTCCTGGGATGAAATTTACCTTAACCTATTGAAACATTTTCTTTCTTTGTTAGCTACAAAATGCAATTTAGACCATCGGTACAATTATGTAAACACGTTTTTCCTAGGATGACTTTGACATTTCTTTGTTCTTATACAGTGTGTGTATACCACGTAATTAAACGAAGACGGGCTTTAAGCGGCATAGACTGCCTTTTGTTTTTTATTTTAAATGGTGTAGTAAAAGAAAAGTTATTTCAGAATTAAGTGTTTATTTTAAGCAAAATGTTGCCTTCCGACGTAGCATACATGACGTAATTTATCACGTGGTATGCACACACTATTATATTTATGCCCCCTTCGAAGAAGAGGGGTATATTGCTTTGCACATGTCGGTCGGTAGGGCGGTCGGTCGCTCGAACGGTCGGTCCGTCGGTAGATCAAAGCTTGTCCGACTGATAACTCAACAATACCTGGACGTATGGTCATCAAACTTGACATGAATGTTGGGCCTGACTAGTAGATAAGCCCTATTGTTTTTTGGGTAATCCTGCCAAAGGTCAAGGTCACAGTAACTTTGAGTGGTAAAAGGTTGTCCGAGTGATAACTCGACAATGCCTGCACCCATGGCCCTCAAACTTGACTTGGAGGTTTGGTCAAAGGTCAAGTTCACAAAGTTTGACTTTGAATGCCAAAATGTTTCGAGTGATAACTCGACAATGCCTGCACCCATGGCCCTCAAACTTGACTTGGAGGTTTGTCCTGACCAGTAGATGACCCCTATTGTTTTTGGGGTCATCAGGCCAAAGGTCAAGGTCACTGTGACCTTGAATAGTAAAAGGTTTTTCGAGTAATAATTCAAAAATGCCTGCATCCATGGCCTCATACTTGACTTGGAGGTTGGGCCTGACCAGTAGATGACCCTTACTGTATTTGAGGGTCATTGGGCCAAAAGTCAAGGTCACAGTGACCTTGAATGGTAAAAGGTTGTCCGTGTGATAACACGTCAATCCGTGCACCCATGGCCCTTAAACTTGACCTGGAGGTTTAACCTGACCAGTAGATGACCCCTATTGTTTTTTGGGGTCATCGGGCCAAAGGTCAAGGTGAGAGTGACCTTGAATGGTTAAAGGATGTGCGAGTGATAACTCGACAATGCCTGCACCATGGCCCTCAAACTTAACCTGGAGGTTGGGCCTGACCAGTAGACAACCCCAATAGTTTTGGGGGTCATCGGGCCAAAGGTCAAGGTCACAGTGACATTGAATGGTATAAGATTGTCCGTGTGATAACTCGACAATGCCTGCACCCATGGCCCTCAAACATGACTTGGAGGTTGGGCCAGACCAGTAGATGGCCCATATTGATTTTAGGGGTCATTGGGCCAAAGTTCAAGGTCACAGTGACCTTGAATGGTAAAAGGTTTTCCGTGTGATAACTAGACAATGCCTGCACCCATGGCCCTCAAACGTGACTTGGAGGTTGGGCCACACCAGTAGATGGCCCATATTGATTTTAAGGGTCATTGGGCCAAAGGTCAAGGTCACAGTGACCTTGAATATTAAAACATTGTCTGTGTGATAACTCAAAAATTCCTGCACCAATGGCCCTCAAATTTGATTTGGAGGTTGGGCCACACCAGTAGATGGCCCATATTGATTTTAAGGGTCATTGGGCCAAAGGTCAAGGTCACAGTGACCTTGAATATTAAAAGATTGTCTGTGTGATAACTCAAAAATGCCTGCACCCATGGTCCTCAAACTTGACTTGGATGTTGGGCCCGACCAGATGATGACCCCTTTTGATTTTAGAGGTCAAAGGTCAAGGTCACAGTGATCTTGAAAGCAAACTCGACAATTCCTGGACCTATGGTCATCAAACTTGACATGAAGGTTGGGCTTGGTCATTAGATTGCCCCTCTTGACTTTGGGGTTCATCGGGCCAAGGTGAATGTCACGGTAACCTTTTATGCAAAAAAGTTAACAAATCTTCTCCCAGTGATATCTCAACAATGACTGAACCTATGATCATCAAACTTGACATGGAAGTTGGGCATGACCAGGAAATGACCCTTATTAGGAGTCATCGGGTCACAGGTCAAGTTCACAGTGACTTTGAATGCCAAAATGTTTCGAGTGATAACTCGACAATGCCTGCACCCATGGCCCTCAAACCTGACTTGGAGTTGTGTCTGACCTGTAGATGACCACTTATGATTTTAGTGGTCAAAGGTCAAGGTCACAGTGACCTTGAATGGTAAATATATTGTCTGTGTGATAACTTGTCAATGCCTGCACCCATGGTCAAACTTAACATTTAGATTTTTGGTGACCAGTTGATGACTCCTATGGATTTTGAGGTCATAGAGTCAAAGGTCATGGTCATAACACACTCTATTCTCACACTTTGAATGGTCATAATCTTAAAACCGCCTCCAATGTCAGTGACAAAGCTGTCATTTCGTTCCACGCATATTTCATTCAATTGTCCATATAATCCTGACAACCATCGTTCTGGCAGAATTGGAAACCGCAACATAAGGAAATAAAATTCACAGCATTGCCTTTCGAATGCGCTATATGAATCTAGAAGAACAGTTGATATAGCTGACCACGGAAAATACATGCATAGAAAATCGTTGAAAAATATTATTGAAACAGAGACAGTTATAACAGATTAATGTACATGTAATTCAAAACACTACTCTTACGAAGTTAGATCCAGCGCAATTGCAAAAGAGGGTAACGAGAAATCACCCAAAGTATTTTAATCTAGAAAAACAACGCGGAAAACTCATCTATTGCAGTTCGCATTGGAGTACGTGTATATTTTTTCGCTGCCCTATGAAAGTTATATATAAGGTTGATGTTCAAGTACGTGTATATATCCCTGCTCATTTACAAGGATGTATAAGAGTAATATCCGAGTACTTGTATATTTTCCCTGACAGATGGGGTTTTTAAGAACGATGTCCGAATATGTACATTTACCCCTGGTATCTGTATATTATATTTGGTGTAGATGTCCGAGTCTGTGAATACCATAGCATGATTAATTATCCCCGAGATACTTGTTGAAGCGTTTACTAGTGATAAATTGTTCAGGTACAATAGCTCAAATTGCAAAATGGGAGTGATTATGCACCAGTCAATTGTAACCACGACCCCCCCCCCCAACAGGTCCGGGGAATAGTGGGGACTTTGACTTTCGGTCCAGCCAACTCCGGGTAAAATCCCCGTCCTGCGGTAAAATCCCCACCAAAAGCCCCCGCACCCAATGGACCCTAGGTAAGGCCCATTACCCGCTATATTTTGCGCGAAGACAAAACCACCGCATACACCCGGCACTGCGGTGCCACCTGAAAGGTAAAAACACGGCCCATGTCCCCGGCTATCCCCGGTATACCCCCGGACCTAGGGGCCGTGGTTACAATTGGCTGGTGCATTAGGCTAACTACTTTTAAGGTAATACACAAAGTGTTTTGTCCTAATCGTAAGTGCCCCCAGGTTTCTGTTATTATCGATGAGATCTCAGGTTAATAAATATTGATCACTCAAGGCAGAAGAAGCGCAGCCCATTTCTTTTAAACACATACCTAAATGGCAGCCAGTACACATAACATACGCAATTTGGGTACTTGTTAGCTAGAGATTTACAAGCCAGATATTATTTAAACCAGATATTTACAAAATGTCGTCTAATATTGAACGACTATTGATTTTTTTCTAAACTGACACGGAAGTTAAATTGAATATTTCATAATAATTTCCATAATTACAAAATTGTGATAAGCTTCCAACAAAACATTTCTTTATTATATTAAGACAAAAAAATGTTAATACTTACATTTTACAGAATCACGTTATCTTTATGAAACATTTGGATCGTTCACTTGCTGGCCTTAAACATAATTCAAATACTTGTACATCGTAACTGAATAGCGATCTCCGGTAAGATTGTGCTAATATTTTACGTGAAGATTCGATTTCGTAAACCTTTGATAACCCTGCATTCAGTTAGGCCACAAGAAATTGATCATTTGTTCGTCGGATTTGCCGCACCTAAAATTCGAAAAACGAGAAAAAAAATAAAAACACTTTGTTTTTGGCGCCCGCACATACTTTTTGGCCGCGCATATTATTTTTTTGTTTACTTTTGAATTTCCTCTACTTCTGAAGTTCTTTTACATAGAATTTAAACCTGCAACGTCGACTTCGCCTTTTTTTTGAAGGTATTTCAATACTTTACATTCTTCGCGAGCAAAATTTCCTCGTGTCAGGACAAAATCAGGTCCGGGTAACCGCAAAACAGCCGAAAATTGTTGACAGTCTTCTTTGTCGGGAATCTTTTGCAGGACGCACCGTTGTTATTTATTTGGAACCTGGTCAAATAGCCCCCAAGTCAAATAGCCCCCAAGTCAAAAAGCCCCCATTTTGGTCAAATAGCCCCCATACTTTTGGTCAAATAGCCCCCACTAGGAAAAAAATGGTCAAAACGCCCCCAATTTGGTCAAAACGCCCCCATTTTGGTCAAATAGCCCCCACTCCTTTTTTATTTGAAATAATATTTGAAGGTAAGTTGTTATATTTTTAAGATATTTGAATGTAAGTTGTAATATTTTTAAGATATTTAAATGTATATTTGAAGGTAAGTTGTAATAATTTTTAAGATATATGTATTTATATTTGGAGGTAAGTTGTAATATTTTTAAGATATATTGCATTTACATAATTGCTGAAGTCTACAGGTTGTATTAAGAAAAAAGTTGATTTTGAAAATTATTATACATACACAATAGAAAATGAAAAATATTTATCAAATAAAATTGAAACTAGGAAAACGATATTTTAACAAAAATAGGAAATTAAGAAAAAAAAATTGTGTGATAAAAATAACGAATTAAGTACATTAAGAGCAGAGAAAATAAGAGGACATATTATCTGATCAAGAGCAGAATGTATACATTGATAATGGTGAAAAGCCAACAGTTTTTTTCTGTCGGTTTGAAATATTTTATTAAGGCTTTTTGGTCTCGTAATGGACATTTTGTGGTTAGAGCTTTAAATTTTGCTTTAGAAAATGAATCAATATCTATTACACATAAACAAGGTATCATTACATGTATACCAAAAGATGATAAACCAAGGAAGTTTCTTAAATATATCATTATATTTTTATGTATAAAATCAACATTTCTTTTAAAACTATAATTTTCGGCCTTGTACGGCTGCTAAGCATTGAGGCCGATTCGATCGACAATCAAATCCGCCTGGTCTCAGAACAATGCTTGCAGCGTAAACAGAAGGCAGCGTGCAGGTCCATGCAGGGACGTGTGTTCGCTGCATGGGACCTCTACAAATCTGACGATCTGACCGACACCGGCCTGCTAAAAAAGATTTCCTATTTATATGTTTACACCGTCGAAAAACAATGATTTATTAATATACAAATAATGTTAATTGCACTTCATTTTGTAAATATAAAGGTTTAAAATGTTTTTGAATAACATAAGTATGCATACAAACATATAAAAAAGTGGGGGCCTTTTTGGGGGGCTATTTGACCAATTTTAAAATGTGAGTGGGGGCTATTTGACCAAAATGGGGGCTTTTTGACTTGGGGGCTATTTGACTAGGAAGCATTTATTTCCGGTATTACATTTCAGGTTACTTTCAGTTTTCGTAATGTAAAACACACGTTTTAAATGAAAACCAGTGTCATAGTCAATGGATTATAGTCTCGGGTAAACAACAACAGTTTCACAGCGCCGAAGGCAATAATTAGTGTGTTTTAGTAATTCATTGTTTTGTACTCAAAATTTAGTGTTAAATAATAACTAAATCGGATTTTGAGTGCAAAACTTATATCAAAATACACGGAAACACGACCTACAACAATTGAACATGTGTTCGTGAGTTATATTTAAATTCTAAACAGCATTTTTCAGTTTTCATATACTCATAATTGTTATAAACAGATAAAAAAGTAGGACTTGTAAATGTTTTAAAAACATTACCACCCTCCCCAAGCCGCCCCCCCCCTCCATCAAGTGTCCGGAGGTACACCACGGATAGCCGGGTGAATGCGGTGGATTTACCCGGGGTTGGCTGAACCGAAAGCCCAGTAAAGTGGCCTGTGATTTAAGTGGCATTTTTCTTACGGGCATTGAAGCTATGGAGACCGTCATAATATTCTTTATCAAGGCACGGACCTTTAAACCACAGGTTCATGGCAAAGGAGGTCTTGAAAGGAAAACGTCTTTATTCCAACACCTGCTCTTATATAATGACCGGTGCAACATTTGCAGATTTGTTTGAAGCTGCTTTAAATATGTTGTCCCGCATTTTTATCCACAATGTCTTTTTTAAAAATGTTCTCTGTGTTATTTACATCTTCTGCAATGTCAAAGTCACTACAATTTTATCATGTGCTTTAAGAGGTTCAAAATTAGACCTGACCCAATATTTGGAAATGCTCAAAAATTACTCTTGCAAGTCTAAAATGTTTTTTTTGATAGTAAGTTATGGAATGAATACAAAAGTTTAATTTTTGGTCTTCGGATAATTGCACGTTACTATGAGGAATGTTGTCTTTACAATATATCCACGTTTAAATTGAAGTTAATAGTAAAGCACTGGATCTTATTGCCATTTGTTAAATATTGAGATAGATTTTCATGTCATACAATCAAAACCTTTTCATTTATAACTGAGAACCATTGTTGGGAATTAAAAAGCATTTCTTGAAATAATTGTATGATAAGTTTGGTAAGAAATAAACTTTTAAATATTTTTTTTCCGCTTTGCGCTCGCCCCTGAATTGCCTTAAATTTAAAAAAAAGTAATGTTTTTTTTGCTCGCTCGCTCCTACTATTCTTTTTGGCAAAATCCGTAGAACAAATGATCAATTTGTTGTGGCCTTACAACCTACTAAATTTAGCGTTGTATCTAGACACGGTATAACGACCATAACTTGTGTTGCGAAACAAGCAACGCCGTTAAGTTTAACCCTTTTATTCAATCTGATGTGATTCGGTAAGAAACTGAAAAATACAATGAAACAGTCTAAACTATATGTACATGAAATAAATTGAATGCAAAACTAATGACATAATACTGATGGAAATAAACAAAGTCAATAAAGACGTTTATATGTGTTGCTTAATAACAATTCCACTTTAATCATGCTAAGATACATTATAAAAGCTTTAAATAAGACAAAATTCTGAGAAAATATAAGGTACGAACAGTAATGAGTACGAACGAGAAATTAAAGAATTTTTGACAAGGTAGCCTTTAGAGAAGAAATATAACCAGTTTAATTATAGCAAAAAATACAAATTACAAGTAAAACACAATAAATGTATTAAACTTACACTGTGAGGGCTACAGATCAAGAATCTATGCAAGATTGTGTCGAAAACACCAAAATTTGTGAATAAGTAAGTACCATATTGCCAAAAAAGGTTACGAGCAACCATCACATTAAAATCTAAAGACAGGCAGGAGTTACGCATCATGCGGCAGGTGATTGAAACGGACAAGTGAAAAATAACGAAACAATCATTCCAGCACACTCCCCGTCTGATATTGAAAAATATCACTCTAACAATTATACATAAGAAGTGACACCTTAACAGAGGAAAGTGACGCCTTAATACAAAAAATATATCATGACACCTTAAGTAAAGTCAAAATAACCTGAATTTTCATAATGTAAACAAAACCTTACTAATGCCCTTATTTAAGAAGACAAAAATAAGATATATAAAAAAAATACAAACTCGATCTATCTAAACAATTTACAAGTAAATTTCCACAGACATAGCCCAAAGCATTCAACATTATAATATTTACTATAAGAACTACTTAATAAATCTTCTTAGTAAACCTTCAAGAGGTATTATTTTAAAAAAGAATCCACAACATGTTTTTCATTAAGAAAGTGTACTAATTGCTCCTTGCAACATTATAGTATTCACATTTACATTCATGAACTTCTTTCTATTGCATAATAATGAAAAATAACAGAGCAAACAAAGTTCTATGTGCATCTAAATATACTTAAATCAAGCACATATCAGACTTAATGCTACTGAAGTCACTTAAACAGTTAATTACTAAAAAATAGTCAACACACTGACACCTTAAAGTTAAGTCATTTTAAAAACTCAGGCCAACAAATGTCACTTATTCATTACCAACAAGAAGAACCACTTCAGTTATTGGTCTTGTTAATGTAGTTGTTTGTCCATCACGTTGCATTCGAACACTCAGTTTCCTAACCTTGCCGTCTTCGCTGGCAAAAACTTTTTCTACAATGCCATACGGCCACTGATTTCTGACAACATCTGAGTCTTTAACGAGTACAACATCACCTTCACGAATGTTTCTCTGTTCAACGTTCCACTTGCGCCTAGGCTGTAGTAGCTGCAGGTACTCGAACCTCCAATGATGCCAGAACTGGTTTGCTAGGAACTGCACATTTTTCCAAGCGACACGATAGGAGTCGGCGAATGACAAATGTTCGAACTGATGCAAATTAAAGTCCCATTTCTGAGTCAAGATGGAAGAAGGACTCAGAATCTCTGGAGCACTGCCATCAGTAGACACAGGTACAATAGGTCTGGCATTCACAATAGCTGTGACTTCAGCCATTAGTGTTGAGAGAACATCATGAGTCAAATTCTTGTAAGATGCTTCACTGAGTATAGAATTGAGTATGCGCTTCACTACACCGATAAGTCTCTCCCAGACTCCACCCATGTGTGGAGCGTGTGGTGGGTTGAAAACCCATTGAATGTTCTTCTTTCTCAGAAGATCCTTTACCAATCCATCTTCAACATTGACAGTTTCAATCTTCAATTCACTAGCTGCACCAACAAAGTTGGTTCCTCTGTCTGACCTAATAATTTGAACATTACCGAAGCGAGCGATGAACCGACGCAGTGCATTTATGAATGCGGATCCTGACATCTCCTCGATAACCTCAATATGTATGGCTCTGATCGTTAAGCAGGTAAACAACACTGCCCAACGTTTACTATTTGCTTGACCTCCTCGCGTCTTTCGGGTGACAACGTTCCATGGGCCAAAACAATCGACTCCGACATATGTAAATGGTGGTGCCGGTGAAAGTCGATCACTTGGTAGGTCAGCCATTAGTTGATGCGTGTGTGGTCCACGAAGCTTTTTGCACTTGACGCACTGATGTATTACAGATGCTATAAGGCGTTTTCCACTAACTATCCAATACCCATTTGATCTGAGGGCTCCTTCAGTGAAGTGCCTGCCTTGGTGTTTGACACTTGAATGGTAATGACGCACAAGAAGAGTGCCAATATGACACTTTCGTGGAACGATGACTGGATGTTTTTCCGCAAATGTTAAGTTTGATTTCTCTAATCGTCCTCCTACCCTCATCACATCCTTCTCATCAATGAAGGCGTTTAAACTTGC
The DNA here is from genome assembly GCF_026914265.1 of Mya arenaria. Taxonomy (NCBI): domain Eukaryota; kingdom Metazoa; phylum Mollusca; class Bivalvia; order Myida; family Myidae; genus Mya; species Mya arenaria. Next base: position 16,698,892 of record NC_069131.1, on the reverse strand, counting down.
AATAGAACTGCTTTTGCTCACAGGTTTACCTACTTTCAAATTGGCATATTCTTCTGAAAATGCTTCTTTCTGTACAGTCTTCAGTATAAAAGCTTCAGCCTTTTGGGAGTTTGTGTTACATCCTACATGCCAGCCTTTACATTGTTTGGTATGGTATGATTCTGCTACATGCTGCAAACATGTTATGGCAGATTTCAAAGATTTCCATTCAGAAAACTTCTCAAAGTGACTTGAATCTAGGGCACTTTCAGTTGATACCGTGGTTGCTAGCACATTCACCCGAATTTCTGAATCCACATCTGGGGCAACTAAAGGAAAGTCAGTCCGTTCCTGATGTTGTTTCCAGCTAGAACCATTCAACCACAAGCTTGCAGGTAAGTCTTCTGCAGAAACACCCCTTGTACCAATATCCGCTGGTTTGAGATGGGTAGGTACATAGTTCCATTGATCCGCAAGCGAATTTGTTAGTATTTTCTGCACACGATTTGAGACATATGTGTAAAATCGTCGAGTTGTATTGCTTATGTAGCCCAAAACAACTTTACTATCTGAGAAATACTTAACTTCATCAAAGTCAATATCAATATGTGTAAGGACTGTGTTTGCGACTTGTGATGCTAACACAGCAGCACATAACTCAAGGCGTGGTATAGTGTGTCCATTTACAGGAGCTACCTTTATCTTTCCCATAACAAAACTAGAGTGCATGGTACCAGCTGTCGATTCTCCAACAATGTACGCCACAGCAGCAATAGCCTTCTCGGAAGCATCACAATACACGTGTAAGTCTTTCCTTGCTACTCTCTTCACTGAATACAGGTACGCCCTTGGAATTTCTAACTGGTTCAGTTTTTTCAAAGAGCAACACCATTGTTGCCAAACTGTAAACTGATCTAGTGGAAGCGGGTCATCCCAATCCTGACTTGAAGCCATTAAGTCTCGAAGGAGCAACTTTCCAACAATGACCACAGGTGCTACAACTCCAACCGGGTCGTAAATGCTGTTGATCGTAGAGAGAACGCCGCGTCTTGTAAAAGGTTTCTCCTCTTCTGAAACACGGAAAGTGAACGCGTCTGCCTTTATGTTCCAACACAGACCTAAGCTGCGCTGAAGGGGAACGTCAGTGATGTCACCGTGTGAGAGGTCTAAATCAGATAGGTTCTTTGCCAAATCTTCACGTGGTAAAGCATCAAGCACTTGTACACTATTTGAGGCAATTTTGTGTAGACGAAGGTTGCCATTCTTACTCAAGGCTGATTGAGTATTCTTCATAAGCTCTATTGCTTGCTCTTCTGTAGGCACCGATGTCAAACCGTCATCAACATAGAGTTCAGTATGTAGTTTGTGACCTCTTCACCAAATTCTTCAGTACTTATTTCAGCTGTCTTTCGAAGGCCGTAGCTTGCTACAGACGGTGACGGCTTGTTACCGAAGACGTGTACTTTCATTCGGTACTCTGTGAGATTTTTGGTTGTGTCGTTGTCCTTGTACCACAGGAATCTAAGAAAGTTTCTATGGCTCTCATGTACATTAAAGCAATAAAACATTTGTTGTATATCAGCAGTAACCGCAATTGCTTCTTTTCTAAATCGTAGCAATACTCCGAGCAAGCTATTTGTTAGATCGGGTCCTGATAGCAACAAGTCGTTCAAAGAAACACCTTCGTATTTCGCTGAGGAGTCAAACACCACCCGAATTTGGTCGACCTTCTTCGGGTGATAGACGCCGAATATCGGAAGGTACAAGTGCTCTTCGCCAGGTAGTAACGGAGGTGCTTCTTCAGCATGACCCTTTTCTAAGATGTTCTCCATAAAATCTACGAAATGCTGTTTCTTCGTTGGATTTTTCTTTAAACTTGTATCCAACAACTGTGCCCGTCTAACAGCCAAACCCTTGTTACTTGGTAACTTCTTACGATTCGACTTAAACGGCAATGGAGCAGTCCAATTACCGGAAGGACCCTTGACAAAACTTTCTTCCATCAACTGGTTAAACTCCCTATCTTCTCTAGATAACCCTGGTCTTTCATCCTGTTTTTCACGCTTGAAAATGTCGCTTTCGGTATCGGGACAGCTCTCTGAAAATGGCCTGTACTGTTCTTCCAATCTAAAACTGTTGGTACATGGTGACAGGATTGAATTCCTCCCTTCATTAACAATCAACGTCTTGTTTACATTCAAGCTCGGGAGATCTTCGCTATTCAAGTTACCTAAACAAGTTTCCCCCACAATAACCCATCCTAAAGCCAATTTTTGCGCATATGGCATGTTTCTTGTTGAGCTTATCTTTTGTTCGTGTACATGATGGGCCTCGATGAGATCTCTGCCTATCAGAATTTGTATCTCGGCACTTCGATCTAGCACTGGAATGTCCTCTCTCAAATCCTGCAAGTGTGCATAATGTGCTGCAACTTCAGGAGTAGGTATTTCTTGTCGATTGTTTGGAATTGCATCACATTCAAACACTGATGACATTTCAAAATCTACATCCCCATTCAGGCTCTCAATCATAAGTCCACTTGCCATTCTGCCAGATGTAACTCTCACACCATTGCAAGATGTGACAGAGTACTCGACCATTTGACTGTCAAGCTTCAAAGAATCTAACAACTGAGGGCTGACAAGCGAACGATTTGATTGGTCGTCAATAATTGCGTAAGCTCGAATCTTGTTGCTTTCACAGCCTTTCGCGTAAGTATCTACCAGAACAATCTTAGCACAGGACTTGCCACTAAATCCTTGCTTTCCACATATTTGGGTGCACTTGCTGTTAACTTGGTTCGTAGCGTTGGTGGTATTTTCAAAGGTTCTCTCCCCGCCATGAAATCTGTTGGTATCAATGTGCATGACAGTGTTGTGTGCCTTGTCGCATTTTCCACAAACAATGTTCTTGTTACAATCTTTCGAGACATGATCAACGCCAAAACATTTAAAGCACAGTTTGTTGTCTTTCAACAGTCGTCGTTTCTCAGCGAAGGTTTTGCTGATGAAGGTTCTACAATTTTCCAATGAATGTGAGGTTGTTTTGTGCAGGCTGCACTCAATTTTACTTGCTGTGTCATAACAGGGTGGTTGGATCTCAGTTTTGCTAGTACTTATACGCGGCTTTCGATAACCGTTCTGTGAAGCGCTTTTCGTGTCACGCACAAACACAGCATGGTTACTGTCATTAGCACTTGATGCAAAACTTGGATCGTTGCGAATCCTGGCTTGCTTTCTAACAAATACAACAAATTCAGAAAATGGTGGATACATCAAATCATGCACTGTCTTAAAGTGGCTTGCTGTCGAAATCCACTTTTCTTGTATGTTTCTAGGCAATCTGTTCACAATTGGTGCAACACCAACACTCGTATCAAAATATGATAATGCAGGTGAATACTTTGGGTTTGTTTTCAAAGCTTCAATTTCACTTAAAACATCTGACAATTCATACAGTTTACTTGGATCTTTCGGAGAAATTGGCGGAAACTTATCCAATTTGCCCAATACTGACTGGTGCACCTTTTCTATAGCGCCATATTGTTCATTTAGACGTTCCCAGACTCTCTGAAGCCCAATGGCTGCATCGTGGGAGTATGCCGACCGAATGCTAGTCGCGAATTTCCTGGATTCTGCTCCCAGCCACTTTACTAATAAGTCCAACTCTTCGACAGGAGACACGCCAATTTCGTTGCAAACACTTTCAAATGTGTTTTTCCACGCTTGAAAATTCTCCGTTTTGCCATCGAAGTAAGTAATTCTTGATATCAAAAGCTCTTTTCTCAAAAAGAGCCTTGTCAAGTCATTATGAATCGGTACTGGTTTTTCCACTGGATCTTCCACGTGTGTAATTGTGTCTTTTAGGAACGTGTCAATTTGCCTTTGTGGCTCATTCGGTATATGCGAAGAACATGAGATGTTATCATCATTCTCTTCCGCTTGTATTTCTGCAACAATTCGCTGTTCGCTCAAAAGCTCCAATTCTGTTTTCAAATCTCTTTGTTCCCTTTCTAATGCAGCGGCATTTACAGCTTGTCTTTCTTCTAGCCTAGATTGCTGTTTTCTTAATTCAGCATCTTTTTCAGCATACTGAAGACGCGCTAAAGCCGCTCTAGCTTTAGCTGAACTTGATGACCTCATCGAAGAAGGCTTACTTGGCGAGAACACCCTTAAATCATAGCTTTGTTTTACTTCAGTTACTTTGTCTTTGAATATAGTCAGATCCCTAATACACTGGGTATGCGAAGCAGACAGTTTTTGTAATTTGTCCAGTGAATCCTTAGAGTTCGTTTTTGATAGATATTCACTGTACTGCTTGTAAATGCATTCAAAATCTTCATGCTTAATAGATAGTTCTTGTTCTAATTTAGAGATGATTATTTGTTGACAATCTGTGTCAAACAATGCAACTAAAGAGTCTAATGCTCTTCTATAACTCTTATCCATATCTAACACTGTTTGTTCATAAATCTCCATTGCTTTGTATGTTAAAGTTCGTATTCTTCTTCCAGACATCAATTTTTGGTAGCGTTGTACCCGAATCCGGCGACGGATGACGAAGTTATTCTAGCTGCAGCGAGTTTTCTTACTATAACGACCATAACTTGTGTTGCGAAACAAGCAACGCCGTTAAGTTTAACCCTTTTATTCAATCTGATGTGATTCGGTAAGAAACTGAAAAATACAATGAAACAGTCTAAACTATATGTACATGAAATAAATTGAATGCAAAACTAATGACATAATACTGATGGAAATAAACAAAGTCAATAAAGACGTTTATATGTGTTGCTTAATAACAATTCCACTTTAATCATGCTAAGATACATTATAAAAGCTTTAAATAAGACAAAATTCTGAGAAAATATAAGGTACGAACAGTAATGAGTACGAACGAGAAATTAAAGAATTTTTGACAAGGTAGCCTTTAGAGAAGAAATATAACCAGCTTAATTATAGCAAAAAATACAAATTACAAGTAAAACACAATAAAAGTATTAAACTTACACTGTGAGGGCTACAGATCAAGAATCTATGCAAGATTGTGTCGAAAACACCAAAATTTGTGAATAAGTAAGTACCATATTGCCAAAAAAGGTTACGAGGAACCATCACATTAAAATCTAAAGACAGGCAGGAGTTACGCATCATGCGGCAGGTGATTGAAACGGACAAGTGAAAAATAACGAAACAATCATTCCAGCACACACGGTCAGGGTCACATTTAATAGTTGTTATCAATGCAGTCACGTACTTGTCTTTTTCCTTGAGATTGAAATGTTTCAATTAAAGGTTAAATAATCTTGGACAGGACCTTAGATTATGGGTTTAAAATGTCGGTAATTAAGGGGTATACAATTTATGAGAGATTGAAATTGAAGGATCGAAATGTCTTAGGGTTGAAAACCGAGGGTTACGCGCGAGACTTTTGTTTTAAACACATCGTGTGTCTTTATTGAGCTACAACCGTCGTTCGATAGTCTGCAAAATGACCAGAGGTAAAAATAGAAAAGGTATGTGGTCGAATTGACGGATACCTAGGAAAAGTTTTCAGGAACCCGACCCACAATAAACTTGTTCTAAATTAGCTGCATTAACATTAAAGGGACTGTACACCAGATTGGCACCAAAAAAGTTGTTTTTTCTGTAACGAATCTCAGGACAATTATTTAATAAAATGGTTTACTCTTTGATATCATAATTATAAAAAATCATACCAACATGTAAAACACAATCGAGTCGGAGACCGGGTTTGAACCGGTGTCGCCAAAATTGCAGTTCAGTGTTGTATCCACTGTGCTACTAAGGGCTTACTCTAAGCGTTTGGAATATCTAAGCTATATACCTACGTGGTCATACCACGTGATAACATCGACTAGCCAATCACGCATAAGGAATGAATTCTACAAGGTAGACATACCTAGTAATCTTTTTAATGGAAAAATACGAAAAAACTGCAAAAAATAAATGAATTGTATACTTTGTGGTACTTCAGTTATTAGGTTTCAATGCATTGTACACATCGATACCAAGTTTATGTCAGTTTTTCGCTGTTTCATTATACTGAGTACAGCCCCTTTAAAGTTAAATTATAGTGCCTGTTAAACTCATACAAGTATTGTGTGATTTGAAAGGGTATTGCCTACCGATTGCTAGCATGTAAAATGAATGGCCGTAAGTAACATCATTGATACAGTTATAACAATTTGTATTTATGATCTTATCGTAACTGAAATCAGGCGTGAATGCCATATTTTGCAATCTTTTAAAGCCAAGAATAACTTGGTTGTACAATCATTTCGGTAAAATGATACATTTCATTTTTTGTAAACAACACCCTTTGGAATGATACCAAAGTAATATAGGGTCGCCCGGCATTTGTGTGTCGGATACCTTAAATTGCCTCAGTAGGGTGAAAGAAGGCAACTCTTGGCAGCTTTGCCGGCTCTGGCGGGTCTGACCTACCAGCAGCCATCTTTAACGGGTTTCTGTTGGGTCCGCGGAAATGTCTACGGGTTCATTGATTGACAGTATTCATTTCAGTGGGGCATATGATACGCTACGAACAATAGGATTCTTCGGTTACGATATATTGATCTGATTTTTCATTATTTAATCATTGATCATTACAATAGTCGTGATGAATTGCAAGACCAGTGTAAATTCATATCGCTTTTAACAACATTTTTTTTCAAATAAAAGACATTAACGACTTCTTTTCCCAGGCAATAAAATGGATATCTGTGTTTGCAACAATCATTGTACGTGCAGCTTTCAATCGGTATATAAACGATCAACACTGTGAATGTAAAGTGTTCTTTGTAGCCGTGATCTGTCAGTGCTCAAGACTCTCAAAATACAATGCCTAAAATGTTTAAAAATGCAAAATGACTCAAGCGCAGATACGTTTTTCTAATGAGTTGCAGACATTGGAGAGGTTTTGATTTCGAAAATGTCTCCTGGTCACCAATAAGAAGAGAAATGACTTGAACACTTTGTGATAGATATGTCATATGAAGTGAAAGAGAGACAGCGACGCATTAAAACGCACTAATCCCGAGCACCATGGAAAGGGACCGAACCTCTGGCGGGTTTGCACTATGACGATATAGTCGAGTGAACTGAAAAGAAAATTCAAATTCGCTTTCGTTGTGAACGTATCATACCAGAAATACTTAACTTGGCTTGCAGTGAAGGAGAATCACTATCTCAAGAGATGTATGAAGATGAACAGTGTAGGTCCATGAAGTCAGAACTGAAAGTAACGGACTCTATAGAAATTCATCAACCAACTCCTGAGTCTACAAGTGCGATGTTAATGGACTCCTACTTTGACTTTGTTTAGGCAAAAGCATTGTGTGAGGTTATGGGTATGGTGACTAGACAAATATGGCTGTCAGATGAATCCCCCTCCCAAACTAATGGTGACTGTATCATTGGTACAGATCCTGATGACGATGAACATGAAATAGAAATTTACCTCAGCGTCATGCTTAACGCTGTTCATGAAAGTAGTATACTACAGGGTTGTGAAGATATTGTGCACATTTAGAATATTTCCTCTGAGACGATTGATATGCACAAACTTGTGCTAGAGAGCAATGAATTTCTGTATGAACAAAACGAACAGTGGTGTAGAAAAATGAAAAGAACGGTGTTGACAATCAATCGCATCGAAGATCGTCCTGTTCGTCCATCGTGTTGACCAAAAGATTCTTTAACCGCAAAAAAATAAGAATAAAGAAAAGTTATGCTATGTTGTATGTGTATTATTGCATTTTCCCCCTCAAAAGAAGAATTGATGACATGAACAATTATGAACTCTACCATTTTGTGCTGTAAAATGACTTATTATTCTTCACCGTTCATGTATTTCTTTATTTTGTCACCATAATGATTTATCATATTATTCACGTTCTGTATTTCGAGTAATATAATGTGTGTGATAATATGTTGACTGATTGTATAGATGTTTAGTTCCAAATAAATTGTTTAATATGTAAACATGTTTTCATTTCCTTTGTTACTTTAGTTTATTAAGCAACCCATCTCACAGATTTGAAATATAAATGCCTGATCATGAATAGAACGCAGGAGGAGCATATCCTATCACGGTATTAGTTCGGTTCTAAACATGCATGCAATCAAGCAAATGACTCAACAATCAAGATTCGTATGCTATTCAACGTCAATCTAGACATGCATATAATATACCGCGGGTTAAATTGGTGGGTATGAACGATCAGGGTGATATGGATTTAATGGCAGTTTATAACATTGCTAAATACAACGATGGAGTTAGATACCTACTCATTGTTAAGACATATAACATAACATACATAACATAACATTTATTCAGCATTAAATGACATATCATCTATAGCCAAAATGCAAAACATATGAAATAAATCATATGAAACAAATCATCGTGAAGAGCAAAGACATAGTCAATAGAGAAGTATACTATATATCATATCAAATTCTCAACATAATTAGGTTCTCGATCGTAACAAAATTGCCTGATATAAATATTTACTATCAAAGTGCATAGTTTTTCCGCTGTATGGGGACAAAAGGGTAATACATTTTTGTTTTGTTGGCCCATGGCAAAAGTATGGTTTAAAGAATTGTTTTCGTAGATTATCATATTTTGGACATATGTTCACGTTTTCTATCCGTTCGACCCTAGTTAATAAAATACCTAACACTGTATTGTCAGCAATTAACGATATTCTTATTGTCCAACACAAAGTTTAGATCGGACAGAGGTTCTGAATTTATCAATTATGAATTTAAAAACGTTTATGAAAATGCGGAGAGTTTACTTGCTAATATTCAAAGCACTGTTAAAGCAAGCTATGCGGAGCGAGTCATTCGTACCCTACGTGGGATGGTATTAGGAATGTTAAGTTATCAACAAATTGATAGAGATATAGATCCCCTTCAAGATATATTGCGAATAGTTACAGTAGTTCCCCTCATCGGAGATTGAATGGATTAGCACCTAGTAAAGTTATAAAGAAAAATAAAACACAACTTTGGAGTGAAATGTTTCTCAAACCTATAATATATCCAAAATCGTCTTCTCGTTTTATATATAAAATCGGTAATTTGGTTAGATTAAGTTACACTAAACATCTTTTTAAACGGGCTTACCAGCAGCAATATACTACAGCAGTTTTCAAAGTTCAGGGTAGAGTATTTAAACAAGGGTTTCCATTGTATAAAATTATTGACTTGAATAAAGAACCAATATCGGGTTATGTGAATCAGAATGAAATCATTCCTGCTGATAAAAATATAAAAATAAAGTCTTTATTTTGTTGATAAAGTTTTAAAAAGAGAAAATTCCAGAGGAAACTAGAGTATTTTGTTAGATGGGAAGGGTTTGTGAGAGACAGTGAAATCAATAATAGTTTTGTTGATAAAAAAAACTTTTAGTTTGTAAGTACAGTAAATATTTACACTTAATTGTGATGGTTATTGGAAAGTAGCTTTAAAGGCAATCAGGTTACAAACAGATTTGATTGTAAGATAGAGGGTTTAACCAACACCGTATTTATTTATTTAAATATATTCGAAGAAAGTATTCCTAATTTAAGTGAACACACATTGTTGAGAAGAATAAAGAAAACCGAAGAAAAAATGGAATTATTATGTGTTTGACACTCCATTTTATTTGCCGTTAAATAGATCAGAGTTTCAAGAGATTAAATTTGATATAAAAACTGTAAATGACAATTTTGATAAGTTCACAAGTGTTACTTTCGTTTCACTTCAAACGCTTTCTCATTTTATCCAAATTATGAATTAATCTAAGTTGTATGTACCAAACCCACAAAAATGGATAAACTATTTGTAACAAATAAAACACACGGATATGCTTTACCTCATACGAGTTCCAACGGAGAGCATTTGATGGCGAAAGTGACTTTACCGGCACAGCAAACTGTAAACAAGGCGAAAAGCTAACTGAGTAACGAAGGTATAAGGTACAAACACGCCTGAAATCTTATTTTTTCTCATACATCAACCAATCCTTCAAGCGTTAAGAATTCGGTCACAAAAAGACATTGAGACATCCAACGAAAAAAAGACAAAACAAATTGCATACAAAAATACAGAGACCTGTCACAACCTGGGACGTATTCGGTAATACAACATGTCATGCTTCACACACGATGGATTTTCTGAACAGAGGATTACAAAAGTCAAAGAACTTAACAAACACTTATCATCATTTTCGCCGCCAACACTGCTCTCACCTCTGGATCCACAGCCGTCACCTCCGCCTCCATTTCAACACCTGCCCCCACCTCTGAACAACCATCGCCACCTCTGTTTCCATTGCCGCACCTCCCCCACCTCTAGTTCCATCACCACCACCTCTATCTCCATTGCCGCCGCTGTCCCCACCTCTGGATCCATCACCATCACCTCTGTCTCCATTGCAGCCTCTGCCCTCACCTCTGGATCCATCACCGCCACCTCCGCCTCCATTGTCGCACCTGCCCCCAACTCTGGATCCGTAACCGCCACCTCCGCCTCCATTTCAACACCTGTCCCCACCTCTATATCCAACACCGCCACCTCCGCCTCCATTGCCGCCCCTGCCCTCACTTGTGGATCAACCACCTCCACCACCATTGCCGCACCTGCCCCCACCTCTGGATCCACAGCCGCCACCTCCGTCCCCATTGTCGCCCTGCCATCCCCTCTGGAACCACCACCGCCACCTCCGCCTCCATTACAACACCTGCCCCCTCCTCTGGACCACCACCGCCACCTCCGCCTCCATTTCCGCCCCTGCCCTCACCTCAAGATCCACCACCGACACCTCCACCTCCATTGCCGCACCTGCCCCATCTCTGGGTCCACAGCCGCCACCTAAACCTCCATTACCGCGCCTGTCCTCACTGGATCCACAGCCTCCGCCTCCATTGCCGCACCTGCCACTACCTCTAGATCCACCAACGACACCTCCGCCTCCACTGTCGCCCCTGCCCTAACCTCTGTATCCACCACCGCCACCTCTGCCTCCATTGCCGTCCCTGCCACAACCTCTGGATCCACAGCCACCACCTCCGCCTCCATTGCCGCTCTTGACCCCACCTCTGGATCAACCACCGCCACCTCCGCCTCCATTTTCGCCCCTGCTCTCACCTCTGGATCCACCACCGGCACCTCCACCTCCATTGCCGCACCTGCCCACACCTCTGGATCCACAACCGCCACCTAAGCCTCCATTACCGCGCCTACCCTCACCTCTGGATCCACAGCCGTCACCTCCGCCTTTATTGCCGCACCTGCCCCCACCTCTGGATCCACCATCGCCACCTCCACCTCCACTGTCGCCCCTGTCCTAACCTCTGAATCCACCATCGCCACCTCCGCCTCCATTTCCGCCCGTGCCCCCTCCTCTTAATCCACCATCGCCACCTCCGCCTCCATTGCCGCTCTTAACCCCACCTCTGGATCCACCATCGCCACCTACGCCTCCATTGCCGCCCTCTCGCTCACCTCTGGATCCACAGATGCCACTTGCCTCCATTGCCGACCCTGCCCTCACCTCTGGATCCATAGTCGCCACCTCCGCCTCCGTTGCCGCACCTGCCCCACCTCTGGATCCGTCATCGCCACCTTCGCCTCAATTGCCGCTCCTGTCCCACCTCTGGATCCACCACCACCACCTTCGTCTCCATTGCCGTTCCTTCCCCGACCTCTGGATCCACCACCATCACCTCCGTCTCCATTGCCGCCCCTGCCTTTACCTCTGGATCCGTCACCGCCACCTCCGCCTCCATTGCCGCACCTGACCCCACCTCTGGATCCACCAACACAACCTCCGTTTCCATTGCCGCCCCTGCCCCCACCCCTGGATCCACCACCACCACCTCCGTCTCCATTGCCGCCCCTGCCCCCACATCTGGATCCACCACCACCACCTCCGCCTCCATTGCCGCCCCTGCCTTCACCTCTGGATCCACCACCACCACCTCCGTCTCCATTGCCGTCCCTGCCTTCACCTCTGGGTCCACCATCACCACCTCCATTTCCATTGCCGCCCCTGCCCCCACATCTGGATCCACCACCACCACCTCCGCCTCCATTGCCGCCCCTGCCTTCACCTCTTAATCCACTACCTCCGCCTCCATTTCCGCCCCTGCCCACACCTCTGGATCCACCACCACCACCTCCGCCTCCATTGCCGCCCCTGCCTTCACCTCTTGATCCGTCACCACCACCTCCGTCTCCATTGCCGCTCCTGCCTTTACCTCTGGATCCGTCACCGCCACCGCTACAAACATAGGCATCTTTTGCAGATTTTGCGCATTTCATAAATCAAACATTACTCTTGGTTACATAAAATTCACATCGTAGTGTACAACGTATTGAATCGTTCTTGTTGATGTATCCGGATGGAGGAACGATTTATAGATGATTTGAACCGGCTGGTGATTTACTTAAACTACTATGAAATATAATGCCAGGAGCTAATCTAAAAATAATGAAATAAATAAAAGTGAAAATAGCAATAAAGACAGAAAAAGGTACGTGGGTCCGCTTTTATACAGGGCTGGCTATGTTCAGAAGTCTTTAGTATTCCTCGCTCCGGATTTGAAAGAGAACGAGTTTGACATTATTAGATTGCTTTCCCATAAATACTCTCCCCATTATGTAGGACTCCTATTCAATATTAATGTGTCAGTTACGCACTGAAACAGGAACCGTAAATATTACATAAGTGACATATTTATCACTTTTCCGTTACGGTTTTATTACAGCTTGGATTGTTAAGTATTATATGGGTATTTACACATAAATATGTCAGATATTGACTGATTGGTATTTAAACCGCAATGGAACATTATTGAAATTCAGCCAATGAAAGTCACGTGACCAAAGGAATGTTCCTACGGTGATTGTATTTTATAGTAAACAAAACCTTAGAGGATGATTTAATATAGTTATGATTTAATTAATAGCATATATCAGTCCAGTTTTGCTTCAGTTATTGATTTTAACAACTCTTAACTATGTAAAGTTTTATTGAATTTATACTTATTAATTATAGTCAACTTTTGAGCCTAAATGTACTTAACTACCCTGTTAATAATTTATAATCTTTCTATAGTTATTTTGATCATTTTGCTATGAAATTTGGTGTACTGAACGGAACCGACCCGACACCTGGCCTGTGTAGGATAAAGCTGCCGGTAAAAATGGCAACAATGATATACTACAAAATAAAAATATGTTTTTTTTATATTTAATAATGTACTGTCAGCTTCAAGAAAATCGACCATATTGTTTAGGCGATCCTGATCTAATTTAAGTAAACTAGTGAAAACCCAAAACTAGTGCATACTGCATACTAAAAGAAAGATACATCCAAGGCGGACAGACATGATCAGACATTATCACCCCCCCCCCCCCCCTGCACCCTCTAAGAACATCCTCTTTATAATTTGTTATAATGTATGGGTACATTTTGATGAAGAGTGACAATATAAATTATTTTATTTTATAAGTTCTTTTAGTTACTGCTCTAATTTATTTAAATGTTGTCGAATATCTGGCAGTCGGCAAGGAGCTTAGCAAGTAACTTGAAGACAAACCTCCGGGCGGCCCTGCTGGGGTTTAAAATATTAATATTGTTGAAACAAAACCAGAAGTCATTAGGACCGCCCTTAGTTCTGCCCTGTGGGTTCTGTGTGTCACACTCTCCACACCGAGCACATATGGGATCATTTTTTAAATTATATTTTCGAGCACTCCCCGGAGGAAGTGATGTGCCCAATCTTAACCTGGTTACACATTTTATATTCTTAAGGAATCAGAGTATCTGATAGGAGGCTGGCGATTCACAGAGGCCCTTTCAAATGTATTATTGTATGTTTTAAACCGCCATTCGTTAAGGACGTGTCGACAGGCTAGGAAAAAACCTTTGTAAGTGCAACACACGCTTAGGACGTGTCGACAGGCTAGTGAAAAGACCCTTGTGAGTGCAACACACGCTTAGGACGTGTCGACAGGCTAGTGAAAAGACCCTTGTGAGTGCAACACACGCTTAGGACGTGTCGACAGGCTAGTGAAAAGACCCTTGTGAGTGCAACACACGCTTAGGACGTGTCGACAGGCTAGTGAAAAGACCTTTGTGAGTGCAAGAGGGACCGAACCATTTACCTCCACATTCCTGAGACAATTCTTGACCCTAAAATGAACCTGCTCATTACTCTTCAAGACGACGTGATCTGAGACCCATACAGGAAAGCAGTATGCATTGACTTGTTACTGATTAACCAGTCGTCCAATGTATCTTTGATAGCCAAAAGTTCTGCCGAATAAATAGGTGATTGCTGAGTCTCTTAGTGTTTTTAATAGTTTTGGATGGAACAAAAAAGGCGCATGAAACTATGCCAGATTACGGGTTTGTAGACCTGTCAGTGTATATTATAAGATGTTCAGCATACTTTAGATCAATATGAGAAAGAGTTTCATCCTAAACGAAGTGCGGCAAGTCTGATTTTCATAGTTTTTTTAGAGATAGAGATGAGGACTGAAGGATCTGGAAGGGTCCTGTGAGGAACCATAGATGGCTTCAGTCTGCTACACTTACGTCTTCCCCCCCCCCCCTTAAAATGCTATATGTGTTGACCAAAGTGCACAGCTCTGTGTTAACCATTAATTTTAAAAATAATAATTATACATAATTTTGCTGCTAATGTAAAAAACAGTTAAGGTGTTCATAACAAACTATTAGTAAAGTAGTTACAACACATACTCAATAAGAATTGAACATTGGTCATTGCAGATCCCAATTGATGGCTCATTCATTGTGCATCTTAAGTGCAATTTTTGTCCAAGACCCTGCCCTTTCCAAATCATGGCTGGAGCACTGCGTATTAAGCCTTAATAAAGTAGCCGGGCCCCAATACTTCACTTGCAGGGTTGCCCATTTTCCGGGAATGTACCCTAGCCCAGTAGTTAAGGTAGCACACACCTAATGAAAACCTCCACATGACACTGCATAGTTTTAATGCTTTAACCTATGTTGCTAAGAGCAGGACTACAAAATCTTTTGAGGGTTTCATGGTAGCGGTTCGAATCGATCCAGTAGCATTTTTCATTTTTCTTTTGTTCTTTTATTTGTTCTCTTACTTACATTTTTTACAGAATTGTTTACATTATTTTCATTAAAAAGTAATTAATTCCATTTTTTACCATAAATTTTAGCTTCTTTGAAGATTTTCTTTCTAACAATCACGGCTGAAATAGGTTACGAATTTCAAACCTTTAATTGTTTTAAACGAGACGGTAAAACATTCTGATTTTTTGCATAATGTTCCAAAAAGGTTAAATTTAATTATTAATATTAAGGAACAGGTTTATGAGTATTTCCAGAACTTGATGATTTTACTATTAAACGTCAAGGTTCCAAATTGTATGATCCTAAACAGTGTGTTAATACCATATGGCTATTTCATTACAGTATATTTGTTGATGATGTTATCAATTATGTGAAGTTAATTCTGAAAGCACACATACGTTTGTACTCTGATATCAAATAACTACCAAAATGTTGAAAAATAAATGAAATAAGGGATTTTTCTTGTCTAGTGAGATGCTGTTTTTATCAAAATTCTGAAATGGGGAGTAGGGTAATTCAAACTTAAATGGAATTGTTATTTGACGGTAATGTTCTTTTGAATATTGCTTTTTAAACAAGGAAATAATACACATCAAGCATTTATCAAGCTGATCATAGTTTGAAGGATCCCATGAGGTGCTACCGTAGTTGTTTTATTTCTCCTTCGCAGGTACAGGGGAAGTACCACCGCCTTTTCCTCCAGCATGTATGCAGGGGTACAGGGTAGGGCTCTCAGAGCCATTTGAATGGCTTTATTTTCTGTGATGTACAAGACCCTAAGACTGTTTGACGAAGCATTAGCATAGAATTGAGCTCCAGGGTCTATTTTTGAACGTATTTAGGCCTTATAAATTACCAATAGACTGTGTTTGTCTGACCCACAATGTGTTCGACATAATACTATCATTAGGCTCAAGAGCCTGAGAGATATGGGTCGAGGTAAAGGCTTCAAAACCGTACAACTTTAAAATAAAATGTATTTCGACCTCCTTAAAACGTCCACAGTTTGCCTAGGATTGTTGTCAAACAACATAGTTCTTGTTTTTTGAAAATTTAAAGCCCCAATTTATAGACCAATGCTCACGTCTGTTCTTTGCCATAATTGCAAGAAGATTTCCCGCATGTGAGGTTAAACTTATAAACGTATATGACTTTGGGTCGCTTTTGTCTCTCCAGCCTATGGAAAAGGCAAAACGTGGGCTGTTATTCACTCCGACGGAACCCGCCAGACCAAGTTATAAAGATGCAACCAGATTTTAAGGGTTGAAACCGGAATGTACCCAAACACCAGATAGGAGATTCTATCAGCCCCAATGGCGGACGACCTCCTGCTTCCAATGGATTTAAGCTCACTAAGTGAAAATTCAAAGGTAATTTAAGGGCCGAATCCAGAACATCCACTCTCACTCATTCTCCATCCACATTCCCGTAAGGGATACTCAAGTGATCACTTGAGTGGAATAAGGGGAGTGACTCTCAAGTGATCTGTTCGTATTCACACGCTCGCTAACACTCCACTTCATCAAGTGACCAATACAGTATGTATACATGTATGTTAACATGATCATGTCGGATTATCTGTTTGACTATGGTGACGTTTACATTATACAATACATTTGTATAAACATATGTTTATTCGCGATTTGAGTACCTTTTTGGCAGATATGGCGACAAACAAATGACAATACTTGTTATTCTGAAACTTAACATTTTAAAACATTTGGTTAATAAACATAGGACCGAATTCAGAACATCCACTCTCACTCACACTCCAACCACATTCCCGTAAGGGACACTCAAGTGATCACTTGAGTGAAATAAGGGGACTGACCCTCAAGTGATCTGTTCGTATTCACACTCTTCGCTAACACTCCACTTTATCAAGTGACAAATACAATACATATACATGTATGTTTTCATGATCATAGCGTTTTATCTGTTTGACTATGGTGATGTTTACAGTAAACATATGTTTATTCGCGATTTGAGTACCTTACGGGTAGATATGGCGACAAACAAATGACACCAATTGTTATTCTGAAACTTAACATTTTAAAACTTTTGGTTAATAAAAATAAACGTTTTGGATGGTAAATAACTGTTGCAAAATGTGTTAAAATGCATGTTTGTTTGTTGATGCTGTTTTAAATATGTAGCCGTTTTCCATTGTATTACATGATATATTTAAATATGTATTGGTATATAATCTTGCTTTTGTAGTTAGCATAAAGCGGTCTTTGAAGTTTGAAAAAAATATGAAAGTTGAAAACACTTAATTAAAAATAGCATATTGATAAAATTAGCGAACGAATCTACCTCTTATGGGGAAATTACACATCTGAGTGAAAAACAACTTGTGAAATGTAGAGGAAATTGGATGAAGATGACGATAATAATAATAATAATAATAATAATAATAATAATAATAATAATAATAATAATAATAATTCTGTTGTTGTTGTTGTTGTTGTTGATGTTGGTTGCGTTGTTGTTGGTAGTATCTCATATAAACACGCTTCGATGTGAAAAAACATTAAGACCACTATGATTATGTACCAATAAAAACATTGATTTATCATGTTTTCCAATTAAACGCATGACCAATAACTTTGAAATAGAGCACAAATTTAGACTGCTAGTCAGCCATGTTCACGCCGCTAGGATACTAACTTCGCGTACATTTATCTGCATATTCCTGTAGCCATCGATGAAACGCAACCATCAAGTTTGCTGGACGTTAAAGATCATTACGAAACAAAACAAATACATATGAATGGTGCATCCTTTTGAAAATTTGATTTTTATAGAAGGCAACGTTTTTGAAGCACACGTACTTAAATGGATTATCCCGGTCTCTTAAATATGTTCTGGGAACGAGGGTGTCCCTCATTTGTTCCAAAATCTGATATATTTCACCTTTTCTACTTGTCATGTACATTTATCCCTCACACTCATTCATTCGTATTCACAACCAATCCTTGAGGGCGGTTCAAGTGGCCTAGCCGAGCACTCACAAATGTCCCACTCACGCAAAACACTTGAGTCTCACTCACACCTGTGAATACGGATAGACCTTTCACTCGAAAATATCTCGACATGTGATTACAGGGGATTAACTCAATGAGTGTGAGTGAGAGTGGTTGTTCTGAATTCGGCCCATAGACGTTTTGAATTGTAGATAACTGTTGCAAAATGCGTTTTAATGCATGTTTTTGTTGTGAATAATGTTGTTGGTGGTGGTGGTGGTAGTGGTGATGGTGGTGGTGGTGGTTGTGATGATGATGATGATGATGATGATGATGATGATGATGATGATGATGATGATGGTGGATGTGGTGGTGGTGGTGGTGGTGGTGCTGGTTATGATGATGATGATGATGATGATGATGATGATGATGATGATGATGATGATGATGATGATGACGACGACGACGACGACCACGACGACGACGATGATGATGATGATGATGATGATGATGATGATGATGATGATGATGATGATTAAAATCCAACTGAATGTAGGCTGGAAAATACATATCAATTCTCTGACCACGCTCTGAAATGAACATGAACATTGCGTAAAACCGTGTACATAAAGTCTAGCGGCCTAGCGGCGTATAGTAGGCGGCCTGGTGGCCTAGCTGCCTCATGTGCCTATCGGCCTAAATTTGTTTCCTATTCCAAATCATTTTATATGAGTTCTTTTCTAAAACAATAATAAATTAAATGTAATATTCATAAATCTACATCCATTAACAAATATCAGCATTTTCCCCCTTTTTGGGGACTGATGGATTTAGCTTTTGGGAATTTTAGGCCGCTAGGCCGCCAGGCCGCTTACTTCACGCCACTAGGCCGCTGGACTGCTTGATCGACTTTTTTTCCTTAGTTATAGCCCTTTCTTCCATATGGTAGGACCATTAACTATATTGATGCCTTCTCAATGACATAGGGCATTCAAGGACCATACACCACTCCCAGTGATACTTCTAATTACAAGAATGTGGTGTAGTTGGGGTATTTAGTTCATCCAGTGATAGCTCAAATTATCATTGATTGTAATTACAATTTACAAGGAAAAAAACATAGCAAAATTACATTTACTAATTTTCATATCTTTATTAATGACTTGATTGATAGCTGTATAAATACGATAAAGAAGTGAAATTTTGTGAAATTGGTGAGATCTAAATTACCGCAAGGACAGTAGAAAAATAACATACAAGACAGATAGGACACTTATACATTTTTCTCACACTGGTGAAATATCTAGAGCTGTGATTAAGAACTAGCCTTAGACTCAGAATCAGAAAAGCAAAAAAACAAAAAAACAAAAAAACAATGATATTTCATTCATTTAACAAAATATGTATGTATGCTTTCAAATCATAATATTTGTAATATTACAGCAATTAACCATCAACGCTCTTAAATGAAGCAACTGTATAACATTTTTGTTTAATTTGAGTCTGAACTCAGACTTGAGACTGGTCGTAAACATGGCCCTGACAATGGACTTGAGACTGGTCGTAAACATGCCCCAAGAACTCAGACTAGAGACTGGTCAAAAACATGGCCCAGACAATAGACATGAGACTGGTCGTAAACATGGCCCAGACAATAGACATGAGACTGGTCGTAAACATGGACCCTGAACTCAGACTCGTAAATATTGCTCAGACAATAGCATTGAGACTAGTCGTAAACATGACCCAGGCATAGACTAAAGACTGGTCGTAAACATGCCCCTGAACTCAGATTAGAGACAATGATATTTCATTCATTTAACAAAATATGTATGTATGCTTTTAAATCATAATATTTGTAATATTACAGCAATTAACCATCAACGCTCTTAAATGAAGCAACTGTATAACATTTTTGTTTAATTTGAGTCTGAACTCAGACTTGAGACTGGTCGTAAACATGGCCCTGACAATGGACTTGAGACTGGTCGTAAACATGCCCCAAGAACTCAGACTAGAGACTGGTCAAAAACATGGCCCAGACAATAGACATGAGACTGGTCGTAAACATGGCCCAGACAATAGACATGAGACTGGTCGTAAACATGGACCCTGAACTCAGACTCGTAAATATTGCCCAGACAATAGCATTGAGACTAGTCGTAAACATGACCCAGGCATAGACTAAAGACTGGTCGTAAACATGCCCCTGAACTCAGATTAGAGACTGGTCGTAAACATGCCCCTGCTCTCAGACTTCAGACTGGTCGTAAACATGGCCCAGATGAGATTGATCGTAAACTTGTCCCAGACCATTGACATGAGACTGATCGTAAACATGGCCCAGACAATAGACATGAGACTGGTCGTAAACTTGGCCCAGACAATAGACTTGAGACTAAACTCAGGCTTGAGACTGGTCATAAGCATGGTCCCTGAACTCAGACTCGTAAATATAGCCCAGACGATAGCCTTGAGACTGGCCGTAAACATGGCCCAGACAATAGACTGGTCGTATACGTGGGCCACTGAAATCATACTTCATACCGGTCCTAGACATGGTCCCTAAACTCAGACTTCGAACTGGTCGTAAACATGCCCCCTGAACTCAGACTAGATACTCGTCGTAAACATGTCCCCTGGACTCAGAATAGAGACTGGTCGTGAAATTGGCCACTAAACTCTGACCTGAGACTGAGACTGGTCGTAAACATGGCCCCAATACTCAGACTTGAGACTGGTCGTAAACATGGCCCCAATACTCAGACTTGAGACTGGTCGTAAACATGGCCCCTGTTCTCAGACTCGTAACTTTTCGTTAACATGGCCCCAATACTCTTGAGATTGATTTTAAATATGGGCACAGAGGCTGATAGTCTCAAATCTTAATTAAGACTCAGAATCAGAAAATGAAATTCCTAAAATGTGTAAAAACAGTTAACATTACATTTTTTAACGTGTAAAGACATTTAAAGAGAAATACTCAGTGGTAATACATTAGTTTTCACCGCAAACCCTCTCCAAGAAGGAAAGATACAATGAATTAAAGATTTGTTGTTTTGAGTCTGCAGTCTTAAGTAAGCATGATGTAGCTTCCTATAACTAAAACATCGAATATTTAAATTGAAAGATTCCCTCTAATCACATTAAAAAATCCAGGAACATTTGGTTTATATGCACACTTTGTATGGTTTGAGCCATCGTTTGAAAAGATAGACACAATTAAGCAACATTTGTTCAATAATCAATAATAAAAAATACAATAAGTAAATTATTAGATCACTATAGCTTAAAGGCCAAGCTATTACCGGTCAACTTCCGGTAACATTGTGAAATGCCGGTCAATATTAACCGGTTCAATCGTTTTGAAGTTTATATTCAACCGGTGTCTAGAATCCGTTTGCAGAAAAATTATGTTTGAATATGGTCATTTGATCAATCACTATTACTTTCAAATTAACAAAGTTTGAGTGGATTTTGGGTTCACGTTTATTGCGGCACATGACCTTTATGTGCGAAGTTCGTTAATCTCATGGCCTCCAGGGGTTTCATCTGGAACTCCTGCTGGATATCGTCCCGACTCAGGGTACTTAACGTCATTCCGTCGATCAAATTATTTTGGAACACATCCGCATAGTTTTCCAGTCGTAACACTTTCAGATACTCGCATACTTCACTTATTTTCAACTTTTTAACATCGTCTGCAGAATTTACCTCTGGGAGGCTCTCGTCTTGTTGAGTACTTTTTAAACCGGAAGTTGTTTTGTGTGACCGGACTGGTTTAATGTTTTCAGTTTTGTGGTGGGTCGTTGCAGGCGAAGCCTGTTTCTTTTCAACATGTGCTTGCATTGGTGCTATGGATGTTCGAGGGACGTCGTTGGTATACAAGGCAAAATCTTCGGCCACAGTGTAAGGTCGAGCAGGCGGTGTCTCTGTCACCGACCGCGATTGTATCCGTTCTGGTATTTTCCATGTTTCGTTAGCATCCATTTCCGGTATGGCCGGCGGTGGCCGCATGGGTTTGAGCGCGATCGGAGGCGGCCCCTTACCAGAAGCAGTCGTATCTTCCGGTGAGTGGTTTGGTGTCGCCGGTGGTGGTTGCCGAGCCTTTAAAGCGTCTTTTAACTCCGCAGCAATACCTCTTGTTACTTTCGGCGATTCTTTCCCTTTGTTCGCCGTTTGCACGGAATCCTTAGCAATAGGTGCAGCCGGCGGCGGTGGTTTGCCTTTAAAGGTGGACACAGAAGGTACATTAGCACGCTGGTTACCGATCTCGTCATAGACTGTCCCTTCCGACTCCAAAAGTTTACCAGCGTCGCCATCATTGTCACAGGAGTAGGCGGGGTTATCCATGGCGCTCACGGTTTCGTGCGGACGTACATGCGGTGTCTGAAACACCTTGGCGAGGTTCGAGTAGACGCGCGGCTCCACGTACGAGTACAAGGACCCCGAGTGAACTGCGGATGGATCGTACTGGGCGATACCTGCCGGATAAAACACATAACACCAATGAAAGAAATGCTCTGACAGCATTTGGTAGAGACAGGAGTTCAAATTTATGATGTTATATTCAATGTTCAATTGTTGTCTAATATTTTGTAATCGATATTCAATATATAAAAATATTACAATGAATGAAGTCGTAATTATGCCTAAGTCGCATTTGCTGTCCGGCTTGAATACGATGCCCGACGAAATCAAGAGATTCGAACGGCGGCCGCAGGAAATCTGCATTCCTACAGAATGCTTAGAATGTAATTTGTGTCGTCAGTACATTAATTGTATGATAATATACCGATAGTTTTCTATTCTCGGCTTGTTAAACATGCTGAATGATATTATATGTATTCATCAATGTGTATTTACTGCCTATAATGTTGTTTATAATTGTATATAAGTTTGGCTCTTCAATTTTGGAGGAATAAAATAATCTATATATCTAGCTATATAACTGTTTTTCATTTCTTGGTTCGACGTAGCAATTAGACATGCCGACATCATGCCATGGAGCGGCAAACATAAGGCAGGCGTGTGGTGGACTTGCGTTTGCCGTGCTCATGTTTACCTTGGTTCCCAAAGGTGAGGTCATACTCGATTTACGAGCTGGCGTTGTCCAGTTCCTCCTGGTAGCTAGCCCACTTCTGCTTCGCGGCCCCCTTGATGCCGGTAACCAGCGCCAGGCGGAGCTGGGACAAATACAGAGGCACGTGGATCACATCCGGGCCCATCACGCCTGGAAAACGAGGTTTATTTGAATCTCATTTATGTTGAAACAATTGATCATTTGGAACTCCTCGGCCATTTTCCGTCGAAATAACCTCGGATGCATGCCAGTACATCAGTAGAAGTAGTTCGTAAAATTTGAATAACATTATACATCAAATGTAGTATTTAAACGTGTATTTGTATATTTAAGTTTAAATTAAATGCCATTTAAGTGTATTATTGCAAACATTATTAAGTTTCCAAATAGTTAAGTCATTAAGTTTAACTGTTAAATTAAAATCACTAGGCGATCTACTTGCAGCGTAGTAAAGGTGTTAAGATTTCTGACATTGTAAACAGTCCATATCCATCAGAGGTTGTTTTCGATAGAAAATGGCCGTGGAGAGCCGAATGACAATTTATGAAATTGTATTATTGACCACTATTGGCACAATGTAACACTAGAGTGTTGTACTATGATGTTGGGGAAACCAGCGTGCCTTGGTGACAATCAACTAAACCGAAATGCACTGAAGACTTATTGAAAAACTAAAGAAACAAGCTCAGTAACAAAAGGTTTGAACATAAACCCGGTTTAATGGCACAGAGTAAACGCCAAAGACATAGAACACAAAAACAAAAAATCACAAACAAGAAACATCGAAGAACAGCACAAAACTTCATAAATAGCACAGTGCATACATACTATATATTGAAGCCCACTCGAACCAGGTAGGGGGAGGCAAGTCAGTATTAAACATTTTAAGCGAAAGCCATAAGAATGTATAATTTGTATAAGGCAAGTGCTTAAGTTTCTGAAATTAATTGTACGAATGCGAGCATCGCAAACCAAGCCAACAGTGTTCTTGTAGGAAAAAGAGACTATTAGTGCAAAGTTCATAAGTTCGAAGCCCACAACCAAAAATGGGAAATACTGAAATTAACGTGTAATAAGAAGTATTTCAAGACACAAATAGGCAAACCATGTTTTAATATATATTTTTTTTCTATAACAAAAATAAAATCTAGGTTATCTTATCAAATAATTAAGTGTAGGGGACATCGCGTGTGTGCGTATGTGCGTATGTGCGTGCGTGCGTGCATGCGCGCGCGTGCGCGTGTGTATCTGATTGTGTGCGTGCGCGCGCGCGTGCGTGTGTGTGTGCGTGTGTGTATGTGCGTGTGTGTGCGCTTGCGCGTGTGTGTGTGTGTGTGTGTGCGTGCGTGCGTGCGTGCGTGCGTGCGCGTGTGTATCTGATTGTGTGTGTGCGTGCGCGCGTGCGTGTGTATGTGCGTGTGTATGTGCGTGCGTGTGCGCTTGCGTGTGTGTGTATGTGCGTGCGTGCGTGTGTGTGCGTGCGTGCGTGTGCATGCGTGCGTGAGCGTGCGCGCGCGTGCGTGTGCGTGCGTGCGTGCGCGTGTGTGCTTGTGTGCATGCGTGCGTGCGTGTGTGCATACATGCGTGCTTTTAGGCGTGCGTGCGTGTTGTTTTCTTTGCTAAACGATACCGATAGAAAAATCATAGGTATGTTATAGTATCTAAAGATGAACGCTCAAGCCTTTATTTGTACTTTATTTGAAATATTAAATGGGGGGAAAAATTGATGACTTATCCAGCGTTAAAACATTGGCTGCAGACAACATTGAAGAAGTTTTAGTTCATAGGGTGAATTGTTTCAGAGCTTGCACGCAGTACTTTAACATATTCCAAGCCTTAAAAGGCTTTACAAGTTGCATGAAATGAGAGCATCTAATTTATCACATCGTGAAGGTGTTGGGCGGTTTAATTGAAACATATGAATGACTACTAAAAATTGTGCACGATGGTGGATTACAAGCAAAATTGGAAACAAAATGACATTGGTGAAAGATACTGTGATATTTGTTTTCGTTATCTTATGTAATTACAGTGATGATCTGTTTTAAATTGTAATACAATATTGCCGAACTTCCTTCTTTGTAAAAGAAGGGGATTTTTCAGCGCATAATATCTGCAATAACAGATATCGGTATATTTGCACTGTGAACACTTTTTGTAATCAACGTGGGAATAATCCTAAAATCAATATTGAGAGCTTTAACTTACAGAATGTTTTTGGCTTGTACTTTTGCATTCAAAACAGAAGGAAGTAACTTAACATAAATGATAAATGACTTTGAAAACAATTCCATAAGGGGTTTAAGCCCATTTTCCCTCAAACTTTGACAGACTCTTTATTTTAAAACACCCAGATAACACAAGAAATATGCACATTAATTACTGACACCTAGTAACGACCCCTTCTAGTTCTGTTAAATATCACCCCTCTTTGGTAATTTTTAACTTGAATATGTACTACAATATTAAGCCAATTGTTCAGAACTTTGTTATGGTTAACAAGGTGATAGACGACATCATTGTTAACTTTAAAGCTGCACTCTCACAGATTGTCATTTTGACAACTTTTTTTATTTTGTTGTCTTGGAACGTGCCAATTTTTGCGAAAATCTATGGAAACCAGTCATATAAGACTGCTGACAAAAACTTAGATCTCAGATTTTTAAGTTAAAAAAATCATGTTTGTTTTTTGCATTTTTCTTAAACCATAAGTGACGGTTTAAGCCATAAAACATTAATTTTCGAATGGAAATATGAAAATCTACGATCTAATTTTTTGTCAGCAAACTTAAATCATTAGTTTGCAGAAATTTATGCAAGTACTTGCTCTTTCCAAGACAAAAAAATAAAAGTTGTAAAAATGGTATATCTGTGAGAGTGCAGCTTTAAAACGTGCTCACATATTAAAATATAAACAAGTACAGTTAAATAGTTGCCCCAAATCTAGTTAGAAAGTCAGCAGACTACAAGTGGATCCATTTAACTTCCAGAGCAGTAACGATTTGAAACTTAACAAAGATGACGTTAACAACGTTGTTAACTTTATGTACAAGTCAATTGTAAACACGGCTCCCCCAGGTCCGGAGATAGCCGGGGAAATGGGCCGTGTTTTTACCTTCCAGGTGGCCCCGCAGTGCCGGGTGAATGCGGTGGTTTTGCCTTGGCGCCAAAAATAGCGAGGAGTGGGTCTTACCTGGGGTTCTTAGGGTGCGGGGCCATTTGGAGAGAATTTTACCAGCAGTTTGTTCCCGCCGAGCGGGGGTTTTACCCGGGTTTGGCTGGACCAAAAGTCAAAGTCCCCGCTATTCCCCGGACCTGGGGGGCCGTGGTTACAATTGACTAGTGCATTATAATCGGTCCAATATGCCTTATTACCGTCCGTAATGAAGTTCCCTAACAGAAACATCTCGTCAAACTTCTGGAGGAGGTCGAGTCTGGGAAGGTGGTTGGTGCTTATCTGTTGACCGTCCACGTGAATCGTGCGATCGCGTTGAAACTCCACACACACCGGAAGTTGGTACTCACTCAAGATGGCCGACATCGTCTTCTCTTTGCTCACTGAGGTAAAGGAATCAAAATTGTTTTAACTTTTCTAAGGATGTCGTTCATAGTATAAACAGTTTAATGTCACGAATCAGTATACATCCATCATAAATTCACGCGCAATACATAAGGCGAAATACGGCCGTATTCCACTCAGCTGACGTCGCACATAAAAGTGTCATTGCGCAAAGGGTTATTGATTCGGCATTTTGATCCGGTATTCGACTCTCGTGGATTTTTGGCAGATTTTGATTTCACTCGGCTTGCGGAAGAATCCACACGAGTCCGGATCAAAATGCAGTTCTAATAACACTATTATATTTTCATCTCTCTTTTTTTCTGTTCTTATGTCAAGCTAGTATTTGTTTATTTTTGGATGTCATATTTCCAACTCAAGATGAACATAAACTATGCATAATATTATTCGAAATATGCTCCGTGTTTTTCAATGACAGTAACTTCGCCTTTTGCTAGCTTTAACGTTTGCTATTGAACTCGAAGACCAAACAGTATGGCATTATATAATGGTACATACGACTTGTACCTACATGCCGCGTGTTCAAAGGCTTTCCAAGCGAAACTTCCAAATAATTCAATATACAAGTAAACAGTTTTTAAAGAGGTGTTACGTTTGTTGTGTTTGTTGACGACGCACATCTTCTCCGGGTACACACTGGGGATGGATATGAGCTTGGTGTGGTTCAGGTACTCCGACCGCGCTACCACCCGCTGTTGCTTGGACACGGTCTGGATACGGATTATCTGGAAAAGTAATTAAGTTAAGGATGAGCTTGTGCGTTAATAATTTATGAATGCCATTCAAAACGTCGTTGCCTCGTCTTAACATTATCCTCCTCCTCCTCCTCCTCCGCCTCCTCCTCCTCCTCCTCCGCCTCCTCCTCCTCCTCCTCCTCCTCCTCCTCCTCCTAATAACCATCATCATCATCATCATCATCATCATCATCATCATCATCATCATCATCATCATCATCATCATCATCATCATCATCATCATCATCAATCATCATCATCATCATCATCATCATCATCATCATCATCATCATCATTATTAAGGATTGCAGTCCCATCAGTTTTTTTAACTGGGAGTGTCATGTAAAGACGGTTATAAGAATTGTTGAAGCGCATCTCGCCAAGCCGTCAACCCTTACCATTTCTCTATCAAACGTGTCCTCCGTGATCTCGCCACAGAATCCCTGGGAGACCATCACGATACGTGGCAGGTTGTCCTGGAATGTCTCATGAAACTCTGCCACGCTATAGTCTCGTTTGTCAACCTCAAACTCCATGGTGGGAACGAAGCGCGTGGGAAGCTTCTCTCCGCGGTAATCTGAAATGAACATGAAATATTATAATCTGACACGCATGAATATAAGACTTAATAGAAAGAAAAAGCTTGCATGCCCTGCTGTTTTCGTAGTCTCGCGTTCAACCTCGTTCTTGAATCTCGCAGTCTTTATAAAGCGAGAACGAGTATACGTTGGGTAGCTTGTCTCAATGGTTGTCTGACAAAGAAGGTTATGTAGTTATTTGTAATCAATAACGCCAGCGTATTTTCTTTACACGTGAGAGGTCCAGCGTACAGTAACCCCTTGGTAATCAGCGTACAGTAGCCCCTCGTGTCCAGCGTACAGTTATCCTGTATGACCAGCGTATAATAACCCTGCGTGTCCTGGGTACAGTAACCCTGTGTGTCCAGCATACAATATCCCCTTGGTGATCAGCGTACAGTAGCCCTGTGTTTCCAGCATCAAGTAACCCCTTGGTGATCAGCGTACAATTACCTTGCGTGTTGAGCGTACAGTAACCATGTGTTTCCAGCGTACAGTTACGCTGCGTGTCCAACGAACAGCCAATCCCTGTGTGTCCAGCATACAGTAACCCTGTGTGTCCAGCGTACATTTACCCTGCGTGTTGAGCTTACAGTAACCCTGCGTGTCGAGCGTACAGTTACCATGTGTGTAGAGCGTACAGTTACCCTGCGTGTCGAGCGTACCGTTACCCTGCGTGTCAAGCGTACAGTAACCGTGCGTGTCCAGCGTACAGTAACCCTGTGTGTCCAGCGTACAGTTACCCTGCGTGTCGAGCGTACAGTGACCCTGCGTTTTCAGCGTACATTTACCCTATGTGTCCTGCGAACAGTAACCCTATGTGTCCAGCGTACAGTAACCCTGCGTGTCCAGCGTACAGTAACCCTGTATGTTCAGCGTACAGTTACCCTGCGTGCCCAGCATACAGTTACCTTGAGTGTTAGCGTACAGTAACCCTGCGTGTCCAGCGTACAGTTACCCTGCGTGTTCTGCATACAGTTACATTGAGTGTTAGCGTACAGTTACCCTGCGTGTCCAGCGTACAGTTACCCTGCGTGTCCAGCGTACAGTAACCCTGTATGTTCAGCGTACAGTAACCCTGCGTGTCCCGCACAGTTACATTGAGTGTAAGCGTACAGTAACCCTGCGTGTCCAGCGTACAGTTACCCTGCGTGTCCAGCATACAGTTACCTTGAGTGTTAGCGTACAGTTACCCTGCGTGTCACCAACACTTCAAAGACGAGTCGGAGAGATTCGTCTATTGTTTGACATGTCTCCGCTACTTGTCTCAAATACTACTAAGCTTGTTCAAACTGAAGATGATTTAAGCGTTTATAAAACTGAATAGCAAAGTGTAGATACACAGAAACAGCAAGGAAAGAAAGTAGTTGCAACACTTATAATAATTAACCATATAAAAACATTACATTACACACACGCCTGCAAACATGTTATTCGAATTTCTTACAGTCGGTTTTTGGTCGTGGGAGCGGAAACAATGCCCGGACGGCTGCCCGGTGGCGCCGCG
Organism: Mya arenaria; assembly: GCF_026914265.1. Classification (NCBI taxonomy): domain Eukaryota; kingdom Metazoa; phylum Mollusca; class Bivalvia; order Myida; family Myidae; genus Mya; species Mya arenaria. The sequence goes on along the minus strand of NC_069131.1, from coordinate 16,669,312 downwards.
TTGCCGCATCCTCTTTCACTGACCTACTCTCTTCGAGAGAGACTTGCGTTTGAACACTTCCGGTAACACGATCAGATGGACGTGGTCGCTGGTTGGCAGCATACAAACTGTGACTAGAAATGTTGCTTTCTAATAGTGTCACCCTTCGCTGGCCGGTATAATTGTCTGTTATAGCAACATGGCTGAAACGTTCATTCTGTCGGCCGCCCACATGTGGGGTACGGGGATCAACAGTTCGACTATTACTGGTCACGTTACTGTCCCACCTGCCCCCATTATTCCCATCGAAAACTGCAGGTGGCGCTTTTTGTCGGCGAGGATTCATATCCTATTTATACATATTGTTCCCTTATATTGATTTCGTTCAGTTAAAAACTGCTGAAATTAGTACACAAGATGTTTCTTAATGTCCGGATGGAACATGACCTACATGGCTATTTCTTAACACATATTTTCAATTCCTATGCGTCCTTTTATTTAGATATTCAATTTTACATTCAAATCTTTTGTCACACATGTTCTATATATTTAATCGCTGACAAACTTGATAACATTGAATCTCATTCTTTTTAACGACGTAAAGTATATATATAGCCTAACTTCGCATACTGTATTTGCCATTTATGCAGATTAGTTTACCTGACATCTGATAAGGAGCATTGCAATGGGTAATGGAACACATTGTGTCAGTCAGTTAAAATACCAGGGGCAGTTTCAGGAGTTCGCGTTAGAGGAGAGGGGGCACTTCGGAGAGGCAACAAAGAACGTACGCTCGTCTTCCAAAGAATACGAACAATACATGCTTTTAATGGGTTAATTGGGGCTTAAAGTCGTCCGCAAAAAATAATCGAAAACATTTAGTCTGAAATATTGCCTTCAAGCGAATTAAGGTCATAATTTTTTTTTATTGTACCTCGGATATTGATATAAAACAGTGAACTTAACCAATTTTAGGGGGGGGGGGGGGGGGGGCGGCGGGTACGCCCCCGTCTATAACCACTAGTGAATACCGTCAATTAACCTTGATCAATATGATTGTATTTATATGAAATAGGTAGACTTTTCTTTGTTAACTCTTAATAAAATGAATTAAGAAATACGGATCGACCGAGCCGGTCAAAAAGAAATACAGAATCGTTCCGACTAGGAGTACAACATTTGCATTAAACGGGGAACCAAAGTATGACGTCATGCCTGTTAAAAGTTTACTATTAAGCGTGGTACTAATTTGAGGCAAATATATGCGCTACCATTGGCTGGAAATGTAGATTTTAATCTAAATAATGCTGGGAATCATTTTGCTCAGTCTTTGAATATATATTAATAAGATAATTTAAAGCTGCACTCTCACAAGTTGACTGTTTTGGCATTTTTTATTCTTTGTCCCAACACAAGAAAACTCAAAATAGAACAGATCTGAATTGTTTGGTAAAATGCCGACAAATTCATTTTTTTAAATGTAAGTAATGCTTTACTCCACAAAACATAAATTTTCAAAAGAAAAATGAAAACCGCAATCTGCTCTTTTGTCAGCAGTTTTATATCACTGGTTACCAATCATTTACTCAAAAATTTGCGCTTTTTTTAAGTTGTCAAGACACTAAATCTGTGAGATCGTAGCTTTAAAGTAAAATAACTTTTTAATCGCTTCGGTCCAGTGTTTTACTACAGTGCTCTATATAGGAACTCATTCATTAATAAAACAAAGTATATTTTAACCTTTATGAAAATTCCGTTCTCGTGGAAACATAGCCGCGATTACGCTTCTATGCGCCGTCATAACAACCTTCATAGATTCCGCGGAGTCAGATGAGTGGTTCCTCTCGGTATTTCCATTGTTTGAATACATTATCATCACAAATATAATCACCCCTTAGCAATGCAATACAAACATGAATGCGTGGTACGCACACAAACTGACTAAACTTGATAGTCGAGTCTCACGAAAACCTTTCATATGCGGTCGTTATCAGTGTTATCAAGTTTAATATGTAAATTTTTTAATTCGGCTTTGGCAAGATCATTTGTTTAACATAACTGGTTGAAAAATTATCTTCCCGTCTGCCCCAAAGAAAGAAGTGATTTAAAAAAAAATAGCTTTCAACATCCAACTGGTTTCAACGCAATACCAATAAATTCTAATGTTGACAACTTTTGTTTCGATGAGAGAGTAGAACATCCTCGAAGTAGCACACCTTCGGGGAAGCACAGTCACGGAGTAGCACACCCAAGGAGTAGCACAACTCGGAGTAGTGCACCCTCGGAGTAGCACACCCACGGAGTAGCATACCCTCGGGGTAGCACGGTCGAAGAGTAGCACACCCACGGAGAAGCACCCCCAAGGAGTAACACACCCTCGGGGTAGCACACCCTCAGAGTAGCACGCCCTCGGGGTAGCACATCATCGGGGAAGCACACCCATAGAGAAGCACACCTTCGGGGTAGCACATCGTCGGGGTAGCACACCCTCGGAGTAGCACACCCTCGGGGTAGCACACCCTCAGAGTAGCACGCCCTCGGGGTAGCACATTATCGTGGTAGCACACCCATAGAGAAGCACACCTTCGGGGTAGCACATCTTCGGGGTAGCGCACCCTCGGAGTAGCACACCCTCGGGGTAGCACACCCAAGGAGTAGCACACCCTCGGGGTAGCACACCTCCGGAGTAGCTAACCCTCGGGGTTGTGCACCCTCGGAGTAGCTTACCATCGGGGTAAATGCGTACCATCGTGTAAAGGACATGGTCCCCGACAGAAAACTCAGAGAATACTGCTGCCGGCATGAATTGTTTATGTTTTAGTTATTTTCTTATTTGCTTATATATCATGATAATTATCAAACGAAGTTCATCTCTTACCTTGCATCTGACAACTTTACATTTGCTTACATAAAATGCCTTTAACCTTTAGGGATGATAGCCATTGTGGTACGCAAGTACGGGTGTTGTTGTTTTCGTGTCTGAATGTATTATTACATAAACTTCTTACCAAATGTTTTTGCTGAAACTTCTACTTGCTACTATTACTACTACTAATAATAATAATAATAATAATAACTACTGCTGCTGCTGCTGCTGCTGCTGCTGCTACTGTTGCTACTGCTACTGCTACTGCTACTGCTGCTGCTGCTACTGCTACTGCTACTGCTACTACTACTACTACTACCATACCACCACCACCACCACCACCACCACCACCACCACCACCACCACTACTACTACTACTACTACTACTACTACTACTACTACTACTACTACTACTACTACTACTACTACTACTACTACTACTACTACAACTACCACTACCACTACCACTACCACTACCACCACCACCACCATCACCACTTCTTCCACTACCACTCTTCCACTACCACTTACACAACAACTACCAATTCTTAAAGTTAAACAAATAAATAGATAACAATCATTCAATGAGTTTAAACGGTTATGATCATCAAACAAAAAACATTTACGATACCTGTATTATAAAATTCCTTCTTTCGCCTTGTTCTGTCCTAACAAGAGCTGAACTATTCACTGACTTTTCTCATTTACAAAAGATTGATAACAAAGGCGAAAGAAAACGGAAGTTAAAAAGGAAGCCACAGACCGTACAGTTTCATGCTTTTAATATGTAGATAGTTGATTCGCTATTTATTTACACTGTGAACGTGAGATCCATACAGACAGCTTTATGAAGTAAAAAGTATAAACTTATTTCTTCTTCATAAAACTCCTTATACACTTCACATATTTATATGCTATTGGGATAAGTTGAGAATGACAAATTAAATTCATTTTGAAAATGGATTGACAATATATAATGTCCCATTATTAGTTTTCTAAAAAGATATTCTCTTCTCTCGCTACTTTTGATGAGAGTTTCCTATTGCATACGAATTTGCATGTATTCGGGCATGATTAATGAGAAATCGATATTATTAAAATGCTCGTCTCTTTATATTCCATACACGACTTGGTCACTAACTAATTTATATTTAAAGTGAATATAGTGTACAAAATTTGATGGGTTTGGTGCGATTCGAACCCACGAAGAACTGTCCCTCGTGTTTGGTTATCCGGAGCGCTCCTTTCTGCTAAGAGCCGTCCCTTGTGACTGGTAAGCCGGAGCGGTCCCCGACTGCTACTAACCGTCCCTCGTGACTGGTAATCCGGAGCGCTCCCGATTGCTACAAAGAGTCCCTTGTGACTGGTAATCCGGAGAGCTCCCGACTGCTACTAACCGTCCCTCGTGACTGGTAATCCGGAGTGGTCCCGATTGCTACAAAGAGTCCCTTGTGACTGGTAATCCGGAGAGCTCCCTACTGCTACTAACCGTCCCTCGTGACTGGTAATCCGGAGTGGTCCCGATTGCTACAAAGAGTCCCTCGTGACTGGTAATCCGGAGAGCCCTCGACTGCTACTAACCGTCCCTCGTGACTGGTAATCCGGAGTGGTCCCGACTGCTACGAATTGTCCCTTCTGACTGATAATCCGGAGAGCTCCCGACTGCGTGCTCACTTCGGAATCTTCTATGTTCTGAAGAACGTTTATAATCATACATAGCATCTAACTTCGAAGGAAACAGGGAAACTGGAACCATGTGTGTGTCTCATACTTATCTAAATCGACAAGACACAAGTAATACCTAAGTTTTCAGACAACAGAGGTTATGTCTGTTTGTTTTGATTGTGTTGTTGTTGTTGTTGTTGTTGTTCTGTTGTTTTGGGTGAGGGGCTAAGGAAAGAAATCAGGGTTTAAGTACGGTTTTAGCTTGGGTGGAGTAAGGTTTACTGACACTAGCCATAACACATACCCTATCTACCAAATTAATGAAGACCGTTGAAGATAAACAGTGCTTATTTTGCATCAATGGGGACAGGGATGGCTGAATCCCCTTTCATTGTACAAGTTAACTTTAAATGTCAGTATGGCAAAGAAATATCCGAAACAAACAGGCCTTAAAAAACAACCTTTTTAGACCATTATTTCTAAACTTAATCATTAAGGTTTTCAACATTCGCGGGTGTGTAAAGGTCTGCCTACTGCCAATCATCCGATACGCACTCCCTGCATTAGAGTTTGCGTCGACAATCTTTCAGCCAATAAGGTTGTATTTTAAGTCAGTTAGATGACCTGAAGTAATATCTTAATAATTAAGAAGGGCTCGTTCACTACGCTCAATTCACACATTCTTAATAATTATGAATTTACTTCATGACATCTAACTATTACATAATGCACCATGTTAGACTGCAATATGCCAACCTTTCATAACGTATAGAGCCTTTTTTCCGGTTGTGGTGAACATGGCATTGTCCTTGGAAAGTGTTTCTTAATGTATCCGTCGGACAGTATGAGATGTTAACACGTCTGTGGTGGCTGATCACTTCATCTCAATACTGTTTTCTTCTTTAGTTTTATACTCGGTTTATCTGAAAGAATTGTTGGACATTTAATTTATGCACGGTTTAACTTTCAGAAATATAGATGTTGAATCGAGTTCCTAATAATTATATATCTTCGAAAATGAGGTCACCGCTAAGGTGCTTTAACGATAATAAAGTACGCATTACGTGTTATTATTTGGTCTTAGATTTCTTTCCAATACCTAATCGTTCTGGTCTGTTTACTATGTTAAGGTAAATATCATGTTTACATGCATAAATTATAGTCAAGCACCGGCGCCGATAATGTTATCTTTTGCTAACGCGAGGA